>NC_058131.1:165443654-165460015 GCF_016433145.1 Gracilinanus agilis | reverse complement strand
TAATATGATATAATATTATAATGTTAATAAATATTAATAAATAATATTATAATAATGTTTATATTATAACTCATCTGTCTCTTTCCCAAGGCACATTTTCAGAAATCAGAGTTAGAAGGTCATTGTATTAAAAGGGGGGGGCATATACACCAAAATATTAATAGCAGTATTGTTTTTAGTAGCAGAGGACTGGAAACAAATAAATATCTATCCATTGAGGAATGACCAATCAAACTATGGCGCCTGATTGCAATAACAGGAGTTATTAACCTGGGGTTTGTGAATTTGTTCTTTTTAAAAATATCTTGATCATTATAATGTCATATAATTGGTTTCCTTGGTAATCCTGTATAGTTTACTTTATGAATTTAAAAACATGATCCTAAGAAGACTATAATCTTTACCAGACCATCAAAGGGGTCCATGACATTCACAAAAATTGAGAATGGATTATTATTGAGCAACAAGAAACACTGAGTATGAGGATTACAGATAATTATCAGAAGACAAATGACATGAGAAAAGAAATAATCAGAAACAGAAGAACTATATGTTAATTGACTACAGTGATGTGGATCAAAAGAATAATAGTCAAACAATTGAAACAGAGTGCTGTGAAATTATGATAGCTGCTGAAGAAAAATTTTAATTCTATACTCAATGGTTTTAGGCACAAGACTGACAAAAAACAAATTTTATTAACATTATTCTAAATCTGACCATTTCTAGCTTAGAGAGTTGTTGTTTTTCAGTTGTGTTCAACTCTTTATGATCCCTTTTGGTGTTTTCTTGGCAAAGATCCTGGAACAGTTTGCCATTTCCTTGTCCAGTTCATTTTACAGATGAGGAAACTGAGGCAAATAGAGTTATGTGACTTGCCCAGGGACACACAGCTAATGAGTATCTGAGGCCAAATTTGAACTCAGAGAGATGAGCTTAGAGAGAAGCATATTTAAACTGGAAGAATCCCCTCATTCCATTGGATATCTCTCTAACATAAGATATTTTAAAGTAACATTAGTAGCAATCTTGAAGAAGAAAAATGTCTTAATATGATAAAACCCAGTTTTAAGTTGAGATTTTATTATATAGATAGTTACTTACACTTTCCAGAATTCCCCAGAGAAGTAATTTTCCTAAAACTTCTCATTCCTATTTTACCATTCCTCAAGTAAGCAAAGGGATCTCCTTCCTCTAATCAATCCCTTCAGAATGGGGAAAGAAGGAAGGGACAGCCCTTAGGTGGGTCCTAACTCTAATCTCTTAGGAGAATGGGGAAGGCAATGATCTTAACTGGACAAAGAAGTATTTCTTGTTCTAAGTTTGGTTACCACCTTTAATTTATTTTCAATGCCTTAGCATTTATTTTTGACCTTTTACACTCTTTCCTGAAAGAAAAGGGGTAGGCCTGCAGAAGAGGATTTTAGTCTTGGTCATTATTGTCTGAGAAATTTAATGAAATATTGATAAAGTTTTGTTTTGTTTTTTTACCTTTCGGTAAGTCGAGAAAGAATTTTAGACAGGAAAAATAATTCATTTCTTACTATTTTTGGTTTTACTAAGAAGGATGTTTTAAAACATTCTTCTAAATGACCAAACTTGGCCCCAGAGGAAAGATATGAGAAGATACCTGCCTCTCTTCTCTGCAAAAGTAGGGGACTGTGGATTGTATATAATGTTAGATTTCTTCAACAGACTAGCTATTTAAACTTATTTTCCTCTTTAAAAAAAATTCATTATGAGACAGTCCTGAAAGGGAAAGGGAAAGAGGGATATATTAGGAAATGTAGATAATATAAAAGCAAATGATATAAGATTTATTTTCAAATGACAAAAAGCTTAAAAGGGGGCAGCGAGGTGACTCACTTACCTCTGAAAGGTCAGAATTATTAAAGAGCAGCTCAAGAGAAATGACATCTCTCATAGCAAAAACCCCCCACTATAAAAACCAGATATATGCCTTCTGCAACCACTCTTGCTTGAATTCAAGCTTCCACATCTGTAAAAGAAGGGAGTTGGACTATCAGTGATTCCCAAAGTGGGCGCTATCGCCCCCTGGTGGGTGCTGCAGCGATCCAGGAAAGCGGTGATGGCCAGACTTTTTTTTGTATTACATTCTATTCTGAGTTCAAGAAATAGTTTCATAATTTCCAGGGAGTGCTAAGTAATATTTTTTCTGAAAAGGGGGCGGTAGGCCAAAAAAATTTGGGAACCACTGGACTAGATAATTTCTGAGATCTCATTCTTTTTTTTTTTTAAATCTTTACCTTCCATCTTAGAATCAATACTGCATAATTGGTTCCAAGGCAGAAGAGTGGCAAGGATTAGGCAATGGAGTTAGCTGACTTGTCCAGAGTCACAGAGCTAAGAAGTGTTTAAGGCAAGATTTGACCCAGGACCTCCCATCTTTGAGCCTGGCTCTCAATCCACAAAGCCACCCAGCTACGCCTTAATGTCTAATTTCTAAGATCTCTTCTAGTTATAACCAATGATAGCCCAAATTTCATGGAGCACTTTAAGGATTACAAAGCAGTTTCTTTACAACTTTGTAGAGAGTGCATCTTCGTTTTACAGATGAGGGAGACTAAGGCTAAATGAAGTCATATTTATATAAATATAATTACAAAACACTTTTTACAGAACTAGGGAAGACAAATAATTGGAGGGAAAGTCATTATTGAAGCAGAAGCATGGCAGAAAGAGATATATGTATATCCATGAGGTTTGAGAAGAGAATTCCTTTTGTGTGTGTGTGCAAGTATTATATGTATTTTTAATTTTAATTTTATTTTAAAAATATTTTTCCATGTTTGTGTTTATATATTCTGTTTTCTTTCTCTCCCTCCTCCCAGATCCAATAAGTAAGAAGAGAATTCCTGAAAGTTGTCTTTTGCAGCCCAGGAGAAGCATGTCCAAAGTAGATATCATTATCTTTCCCCCCTAAACCTGCCTCACCTCCTAACACTTCCCAGCTTCCACTAAGGGCACCATCATTTTTCCAGTTACTTAGGTTCACAGCCTGAGTCTTAATTCTTGTTCACTTTCTATATTCAATCAGTTATAATTCAGCAAGGCTGGTCACTTCCCTCTCTCACATGTCCTCTTCTGTCCACTCACATGATCATCACTCTAATTTAGGTCCTCACCAATTCTCATTAGCCTCCTAATTGTTTTTCCTGCATCTAACTCCTTCCTCTCTAATCCATCTTCCACAAAGCTTCCAAATGAGTATTACTAAATCCCAGGTCTGACCACACCATTTTCCTGCTCAAGAAATTTCACTGGCTCCCTATTGCTGTTAGGATAAAACATAAAATTCTCTATTTAGCATTTAAAGGCCTTTATAGTTTGACTATAGTCTATCTATCCAGGCTGACAATACATTACTCCCTTATGTACACTCTGTGTTCCAAGCAAATTGGGTTACTTATTCACCTTCACAGCACTCCATCTCACTGTACCAGTCATACTACCAAGGAGTTACTTTATAGAAATAGTAAGACAATAACAAATTAAATCAGATGAGCAAAAAGGATAGATTCTCAAGGGAAAGAATGGAGGGGAAAACAGAAATGAAAGAGACATAACATTTTCAGACCTCAAATTAAATGATAAATTATTCATTTGCTAATCTATTTAGTACTGATTTAAAAAATAGATCATCAGAATAGATTAGATAGCAAGACCCAGAAACAATCCAACACTGAGCCAATGTTCAAATACACCCAAAGACATAAACTACTGGGGGAATAACTCCCTATTTGGAAAGAAATTCTGAGAAAGTTGTAAAGCGATTTGTCAGAAATTAAGTTTAAGCCATCTTTTTACACCATAGTCTACAACAAATTCCAAAGAGACGCATGACTTAAATATAAAAGATCAGTCATTAAAAAAATAGGGGAGAATAGAAGGAGATACCATTTTCAAACATGGTAGTAGGGAGTAGGGGAGTAGACATCAATTTAATTAGATTAATCATAATTAAGCAAAATCAGGAGAATCATACACATAATTACTCTAATAAGGTAAACTAAAATTGCACTAAAAAGAAATTCCTCATCCATTTTGCATCATCTATCACAGAAACAGGGTTACAAAACTTAAAAGCTTCCAGTACTTCCAGGACTCTTATTAGGCAAGTCTCTGTATTACATTAGTTTGATTCAATCCAAAAGACTGATTTTTTTTTCCTTTATCACAGGGCAGAGTTCAGTGGAGAGGAAATCTATCCAGAATGGCAGTGATGTAAAAACATGATCCTTCAACAAAAAACTTGCTTTTAAAATTAAATTGCAAGGGCAACTTAAGTGGCTCAGTCGATAGAGAATCTGGTCTGGAAATGGGATGGTCCTGGGTTCAAATGTGACCTCAGAAACTTCCTAACTGTTTGATCCTGGGAAAGTCGCTTAATCTCAGTTGCCTAACCCTTCCTGCTCTTCTGCTTTGGAGCCAATACTTTGTATGGATCCTAAGACAGAAAGTAAAATAAATTGCATTCTGTTTTATATTGGTGAAAAGAATTAACATTGTATATATACAATGTTAATTCTTTTTATACTGGATCTTGGCAACATTCACATTTCAGACAAACACAGCTGAGCTGTAGAAAAAGATTCAGTTACAATTATTGTTGACAAAACCTTTCTTTTTTTTTTTAAACGAATAGTTTCCAGTAACTATATGTAGAATAATAATTCTAATTATTCTAAATCAAAATTCTAATTATTCTAAAATCTAAAATATCTAAGGCATCACTCTAATAGTGAATAGGTTTTTTAATTAGTTTCATAATGCAAATTTGGTGATTTCCATTCCTCTGACACCATTTTGATTGACTTTGATAAGAGAGCAGGTGGCCCACTTTTGTGGTGGCCTTGTGTGAGCAGACTTAATGAGAAGGTTGAGTTGGAAGGCCATTGGAGAGAAGCAAGAATTCAAGCCAAGAAAAGAAATGTAGACAGGCTAGGAAAGAGAGGGGTGGTTAGCCAGCTACCCCTGAGCCTGTTCACCTGGTTGCTATTGTCAGAGGAAACAATAAAGCTTTCTTTGGCACTTTCTTCTTCCCCTGTGGATACCCCCGCTGAAAGGGAGGGCCTTTATTCTACAATGCCTTGTTAGGTATCTCATTTCCCAGCCCCAGTGTGGAGAGGGGCCTGCTTTGGAAAGTAGACTTTGAGAGTATTTATTGCACTGTCCTAATTTTAGCCTGCTTTTCTATTTTAAGTAAGCTGTCCCCTTCTGCCACTCCAATATGCTGCCACATATTTAATAAAAGTAACCAGTCTGGAGTAGGAGAGATTCAGAGACCAGAAACTTGGAATTCAGGATTTGGAATTGTGCTCCCAAAGTCACTTAAATGTACAGCCACTTTGACTCAATGATACCACTATTGGGCCTGTACCCCAAAGCTATCAAAGAAAGGGGCACAGATCCAACATAGGAACCAAAAAAAATCCTTGGAAACTAAAGGTTTGCCCATCTGTTGGGGAATGGCTAAGCAAATTATGATATCTTAATGGAATGGAATAGTACCTTGCCATAAAAAGATGATGAGACTGTTTCAGTGAAACCTGCGAAGATGTGTACAAATTGATGCCAAATAAAATGAGGAGAAGCAGGGAAACACACTATACAATAACAATATTATAAAGAAAAACAACTTCAAAAGACTTAAGACCTCTAATCAACGCAAAAACAACAACAACAAAACAGCCAGAGGCCTGGAAAGAAGCCTATGATTCACTTTATGTCTTCACATAAAGACAAGATAAACTCAAGGCAGAATAAGTCATAAATTGTTTTGAGGTAATTTGTTTATTAAGTTAACTATGCATATTTGTTACAATGATTTTGTTTTTCTTATACATTTTCTGGAGGGCAAGTAAGATGGGAAGGAGAGAAAATAAAGATTTTTTCATTGAAAGAAAAGGTTAAAAAGGAAACCAGGGCTCAAAGCATTTATTTGAGTAAATGAGAATTTAAATCAAGTTGTAGGAACTTGGACTTAGCACAGGACTCTTATGTTAACAACTTTTAGGTCAACCTCATAATTAAGAGGACACCCACATGTCCCAGGCACTTAAAATATGTAAGTGGGCTGGTAAATATTTACATAGCAAGCTGGTTTAAAAACAAAAAACATTTTGCCTAGATCCCTTCCACGTTCATTAAGGAGAAAGGGAGGAGGTGTTTGTGGCCTAATTTTCTCAGCTGGTTTTTGCTTAAAATGGAGTAAAACAGTTCATCATTAAGTTCTATCTGTATGGAGAAGATGGAGAAGGTGTGCGCAGAGGGTGACTAGCTAGACAAGTTAAAAAAAAAAAAAAAGATATGATTGAGGAGACCTGTTTTCAAATCTGGCTTCAAATACTTCCTGTCTATGTGACCCTGGGCAAGTCACTTAACTCCAATTGCCTAGCCTTTACCACTCTTCTACCTTAGAATTGATTCTTAATATTGATTCTAAGTCAGAAGGTAAGGGTTAAAATTTTTTTTTTTATTTGGGAAATCATTTAGAGATTTAGGTCAATGTGCTATAGTGACATGGATCTTAATTTTTGATACTGTTAGATCTCCAAGGGTCAGTTTTGCTGGTTCAGAAATATAATGGAGAGGGGCAGCTGGGTAGCCCAGTGGATGGAGAGCCAGGCCTAGAGACAGGAAGTCCTGGGTTCAAATCTGAACTCAAACACTTCCTAACTATGTGACCCTGGGCTAGTCACTTAACCTCCATTGCCCAGCCCTTACTGTTCTTCTGCCTGAGAATCAATACATAATATTGATTCTAAGGCAGAAAGTGTTATAAAAAAAAAAAAAAAAGAAAGAAATATAATGGAGAGGCACTTAGGGGCCCAATGGTTTTATGCCATTGGGAAAGCAACTTTTGTGGTAAGGCCTTATAACATTTTAGTTCAAAGAGTCTGGTTGAATAACAAAAATTCAATACTTAATTATATTTCCTCTCTCTCTCTCTCTCTCTCTCTCTCTGTTGTTGTTGCTGTTAGTAGCTCAGATTTTGGGAGTAGGCCAAAATGTTACTAAACTACATATACCCTTTGACCTACCTATATCACCATGAGGCCCATACTTCAAAGAAGTCAAGAGAGAGGAAACTACCCTAGCTAACAAAAAAAGTTTATAGGAACTCTTTTATGGTGACAAAGAACTGGAAACTAAAGGGATGAGGTTCCATTCCACCAACTGAGGAATGGCTAAACAAAGTTCTGATATCTGGGTATAATGGAATACTATTGTGCCATAAGAAATGATAAAAGATATTATTTCAGAGAAACCTAGGAAGGCTCATATGAACTGATATAGAGTAAAGTGAGAAGAATCAGGAAATCAATTTATATAATAACATTATAAAAACTTTGAAATATTTAAGATTTTTTTTAACCCATACTTTTCCTCTTAGAATCAATATTTTATATTGGTTCCAAGACAGAAGAGTAGTAAGGGTGAGGCAAATAAGTGTCATCCTCAGGGTCTCACAGCTAAGAAGTATTTGAGGTTAAATTTGAACTCAGGACCTCCCATCTCAGGGCCTGGCTATCAATCCACTGAGCCACATCACTGCCCCAAGACTTAAGAATTCTGACCAATTATAATTCCAGAGAACTAATGTTGAAGCTTGCTACCTTGCCTCTTGATAGAGAAGTGATGGATTCAAGATGTCAAATGAGACATATACATTTTGGATATTCTAAAGCAAGAATTTGTTTTGCTTAGATATACATATTTCTTTTCTTCTTATTGTTTTAAAAAATCCTTACCTTCCACCTTGGAGTCAATACTGTGTATTGGCTCCAAGGCAGAAGAGTGGTAAGGGCTAGGCAATGGGGGTTAAAAACCAGGAAATCAATTTATATAATAACATTATAAAAACTTTGAAAGATTTAAAAATTTTTTAACCCATACTTTTCCTCTTAGAATCAATATTTTATTTTATTTTTTTAAATTTTAAACCCTTAACTTCTGTGTATTGACTTATAGGTGGAAGAGTGGTAAGGGTAGGCAATGGGGGTCAAGTGACTTGCCCAGGGTCACACAGCTGGGAAGTGTCTGAACCTAGGACCTCCCGTCTCTAGGCCTGGCTCTCAATCCACTGAGCTACTCAGCTGCCCCCACCCTTTTTTTTTTAAACCCTTACCTTCCGTCTTGGAGTCAATACTTTTTATTGGCTCCAAGGCAGAAGAGTGGTAAGGGTAGGCAATGGGGGTCAAGTGACTCGCCCAGGGTCACACAGCTGGGAAGTGTCTGTGGCCAGATTTGAACCTAGGACCTCCCGTCTCTAGGCCTGGCTCTCCATCCACTGAGCCACCCAGCTGCCCCCTAAATATACATATTTCTACAAAGATTTCTTTTCCAAAGGGGTTGGGAGGAGATGATGGAGGAAAAAAAAAATCTTTTGTTAATTAAAAAAAACTTTTAAATAAAATAAAACAAATTTGACTTAAAAATAATAGGTCACATTTTTTAAAAGATTTTTTCATTAAAACGCTTATATTCTCTCTTATAATCAACATTTTGTATTGGTTCCAAGGTGGAAGAACAGTAAGGGCTAAGTAATGAGTGGTAAGTGACTTGGTCAGGGTCACATAGCTAGGAAATGTCTGAGGCCAAATTTGAACCTAGGACCTCCCATCTCTAGGCCTGGCTCTCAATCCACTGAGCTAACCAGCTGCCCCAACTTTGGTCTTAATATTAAACTTTTCTCTCTTTTTAGAATCCAAAATATTGGGTGTGAATAAAAAGAAGTACATAGTGTTAAATTTTCATAGTACATAGGTATTTCTGTGATTTAAAAAATATACATTCGTTTAAATGTGTTACTAAAATCATAGTAACTTTTTAATCATCGCACATTTCTCAGTATCAGCAGATACTTTTAGCACTGGATCCTCATTATTTCTTGTCATTAAAAAGGCATCCTGGGGGCAGCTGGGTAGCTCAAGTACCCCCATTGCCTGGCCCTTACCACTTTTCTGCCTTGGAATATTTGGTATTTATTAAATTCCAAATAAAAAAATCAGTTCCTAAGGAGAAGAAAAGGAAAAGGAAGAGCAAAAACAAAATCATAAGACCAAGAAGAAACAGGTACTCATTGCTGGTTGTGAGTGATTAACAGCTATGAAGTCTAGCCGGCATCTAGACGTCATCTAGTCAGAGTCTAGCCGGTGTCTAGCTGGTGTCTAGCTGGAGTCATCCAGGATTTCCTTATATTGAAGAAATTGCAGGTCCATTCCCTATCTGAATAATAAATGATGGTTCTGCTGTATTCCCTGGTTCTGGACATCCTAGAGAAAGTTGCAAGATAACCATATTAGCATTGGTTATAAAAACAAGGCCCAGCTCAGTTTTCTGAGCTGATTTCAAGGGAGACAGTTTGGGTTAGCCCATTATCAAGAGTGGAAATGTTCTCTCTTTCAAGATATATCAGCTATGATACTGCATGATAGCATATTATGGTATAGGATTATTCAGTTGGAATGGGTCTTAAAAACCATAGACCAACTCTTTCATTTTTTGGAACCTTTATTTTCTGTCCTAGTATCAATTCCAAGACAGAAAAGCAGCAAGGGATAGGCAATGGGGGTTAGGTGACTTGCCCAGGGTCACACAGCTAGGAAGTGTCTGAGGCCAGATTTGAAGCCAGGATCTCCCAACTCCAGATCCAGTGTTCTTTCTATTGTGCTACTCTCAATCCCCTCATTTTAAGGATGAAGAAACTGAAGGCCCAAGAGGTTAATTGGTTTGTCCCATGTCTCACAGGCAGTTAAACTTCAGAATTAAGATCTGAATCCAGGTCCCTTATTTCTAAATAAAGTGAATATTTTTTCTAACTGTACCATGTTTCCTCTTGAGTTAAACTCATGAACTTGGATACGTGTGAACTTTCTTTGGGGACTTGCTTTTAAATAATATGGAATTATTATTTTTTTCCAGATTTGTCTTGAGCATCCCTGGATCCATATAGCATCCTTATTGTGCTTGTTTTCGTGTATTTATTCCTTTTCCAGCCTTACTTCCCAAATTAGGGCTTTGGGTTGAGGCCAGGTTCTGTGTACTTTTGGTAGAAATGCCAGACCTGCCTTTGTTACTGATCTGTATTTCCTGGGGTCTGAGTAATAAGTATTCAAGGACCTCAGGAGCTGCTGACTTCTGCTGGGGCAACCTATGAGGCTGGGAACTATATCGCGAAATGGAGGAGATGAAACAGGTCAAGAGAACATGGGAAAATGCTTAGAGAAGAAAGTAGGGGAGGAAAGGAAAAAAAGGGGAGAGGAAACAAAGAGGAAGTGGAAAGATACAAAATGTATCAAAAAAGGCAAAAGAATGCATTTTATCAAATGGTAATGGAAATTCTAAAAGGCAGCAATGAAAAGCTGTAATCTACTGGCAGAAGCAAAGGGATACCCTTGACTTAGGAACTTGAAGAAAGTATAATGATGGCCACGGTGACAGGAAATTATTTATAATTGGTAAGAGATCAAGACAAAAAAAAACATTTAAAATGGAAAAAAACTAGAAGTAAAGAGGAAGAGATATATTTATATGTAACTCATGACCCAGAACCAATGACTGGATTTATATAGACTAAATTTAGGCTTAGGACTTTCTCATAAATAACTCTATTTGGCTCATATCCCAACCCAGGCTTTTCCTGAGAATATCAAAATTTGACTCATATCTAGGTCTTTAAAAAACAAAGATAGTCTTCAGCTCTCATTCAGGCAGGTAGCCTAAAAAAATTAGATAGATAGGTAGGTAGGTAGGTAGGTAGATAGATAGATAGATAGATAGATAGATAGATAGATAGATAGATAGATAGATAGATAGATAGATAGATGGCTAGGTAGGTAGATGGATGGATGGATGGATGGATGGATAGGTAGATAGATGGATGGATGGGTAGATGGATAGATAGATACATAGATAGGTAGGTAGATACACAGACACAGAAAGATAGATCTATATGCATATGTGTGTATATATGCATATGTGTATATTAGTATATATGAATTATATGTATATATGTATATATCTATTTATGTTTGTGCATATATATGCATCTCTAGATATGTATATACATTTGACCTCTTGGTCAAAGAAAGATTGTCCTATAGTGTGTATATATATATATATACACACACACACACACACACTTGTAAATACACACACATACATACATACATACATACATTCATACACACACACACTATAGGACAAGTTTTATTTGATCCAGAGGAGAGTAGAGGGAGAAACACACAAATCTTGAAGGACTCACAATTGATCCAATAAATAGTCAAGACAACTTTTCCTTCTTTGCTGGGCCTCCAAGATCAGGGAACTATACCAGCCTGCCAGGTTTACCCTAGTGTGAAGAGGTCCTAGTCAGAGAATCATATCATTTCAGAGATTAAAAAGGATACCTTGGTGTCCATGTACTCCAGCTCATAAGGAATCAATCTCCCATTAGAAGTGGCCATTTGGCCTCTTCTTGAAGTTTTCCATTGCCCTTTTGGACAGGTCTAATTATTGGAAAATTTTTCCTGACTGATTGAACGTGTCTCTTTGCAACTTCATCCCTTTATTATGGTTCTCTTCACTAGGGCCAAACAGAACAAGCTTAATTCCTTTTCTGCACGACAGACTTTATCTGAAAATAGCAATAATATTCTCTCATCTTTTCTTATTCCAAATAAGCACCTCACATTCCTTCAATCAATCTTTATACAATATAGACTCAAGTCCCTCTGCCATCCTTGTTGCCCTCTCTAGACATTCAATCTTATTAATTTCCTCCTTAAACTGTGGCATCCAGAGCCAAACCCAATATTCCAGATGCTACTGCCTCCCCCAGGAAACTATACAGACATCTCTGAATTAATAATACTATTTTGCCTCTCCAAAGAGGTGAGAATTTAGGAATGATAGGCAGGTGATGCCTCCTTACCTAGACCTGCATGGTCCCCATAACTCAGAATACCAAATGAAGATAAACGTCTAAGTTTACTCTTCCTTATTGTTACTTTGTTTCTTGGTGGTCCTAGGCTGTAATCTCTTCTCTGTTAATGAACTCTTCTACTTGGACCAAGAATTATTTTGTTGTTATGCTATTATATTATTTGGTATTATACCAAAATGACATCACCAAGTCAGGGTCAATGTACAGCGTGTCTGACTGTGACTGATCCCACCAAATACACATTGGAATGGAGATGTCTCTAAATTTGCACATCTCTCATTTCTTTTGAGCCATTGCAATTCTGCTTTGCTCATGGATCAGAATGTCTTCTTTGAAGTGGACTTTTCAGGCTGGCCGGCTGGTACTTCACCAAGTGTCTCCCATGTCTCACAATTGATACGAAGGTTTTTCAGAAAGGCTTTGGAGTGTCCAGGTGTCACCTTTTCTGACGTCCGTGTGAGCACTTGCCTTGTGTGAGTTCTCTGTAAAATAATCTTTTAGACAAAACTAAGATGGGCATTTGAACAACGAGGCCAGACCATCAGAGGTGCATTCTCTGCAGTAGAGTCTGAATGCTTGGCAGTTCAGCTTGAGAATGGACCTCTGGGTCCAGTACTATTTTGCCAGGTGATCTTCAGAATCTTCCTAAGACAATTCAAATGTTAGTGATTCAATTTCCTGGCATGACACTGATGAATCGTCCGTGTTTCACAGGCATACAATAATGAGATGAGCACAACATCTCAATAGACCTTCAGTTTGGTAGGCAGCCTAATACATCTTTTCTTCCACACTTTCCTTCAGAACCTCCCAAACACTAAGCTAGTTCTGGCAATATGTGGATCGACGTCATCATCTATGTATAATCTGTGGAAAGTATACTGCGGAGGTAAGAGAATTTATTCCACAGCATTTAAAATTTCTCTGTGCTAAGGGATCTTTGTCACTAAGACCAGCCTGAGCTTGCAAGATTCCCCTCTTGACCTTTCCACTTATTTCTCCCTAGGCTTTCCAAACTCCTCCAACATGGTCCCAAATCTTGGGCCTCAAAAACTAAAAACAAAAAAGAGGATCCTGGGATTGGGACTAAGGTAGTAATCATGAGACTGGGCACTAGAAGAGACCTTAGAAAGCTTTGAGCACAGAAGTATCAAACATGGGCTCAGGAGCTGCCCCAGATTCCAGTGTCACTGGGAAATACATCAACAAAATTAATTTTAAAATGCAATAGGAAATTTGTGATGATCAGAAAATATAAATTGCTTGGCTATGGCTTAATTGGCAGAGATGAAGATTGGTAATTAATATTGGTTCGTCATTATAAGCAAGAGTGAGGTTTTTCCCTGAGAAGGGCCAGCCATGAATTCAAAAGAGATTGTCTTAAAAAAAAAATCTCAAGGTTTTCTGGAAGAATACTTCCCTGAAATGTCACCTGCTGCCTGAAAGTGTTGACCGGTAAAGGAAGGGCAATACCTCTCTGTATTACTCCTCAGAATCTGAACAAAGGAGGAAAAGAGAAGTTTCTACAAATCCCAGGCTAAGGGTTTCTGCCCTTTTGGAGAACATGCAGTACTCTCCCCATCTCAGCTCCATCAAGAATGGGGCTTCATATAAACATAATGCATTAGCGGGAGAATGCACCTCAGGTTAATGGGAAGAATGCTGTGTAATTATGGTTCTTGCTTTGCTGTTTGAGTAAATGCTTTTGTTAAAAATTAATTTAGTCAGCTGGCAGATTTGTTAATGAGAAACATGCTGGTAGGGACTAAGGAGTTACAGGAGTAGAAATGTCTCTCACACTCATACACACACACACAGAGTTACCCCTAGAATTATGAGAATACTTGTAGTAGCTGAGCCCACTTTCCCCTGAATTCTATATGTGCTTGTGGGAGAGTGTGCCCCCACTTTTGGGAGATGTTGGTATTAACTCTTATTACTATACCACTTTAAAAAATACCTCAGACACTTATTAACTGTATGACCCTGGGCAAGTCAGTTCATACTGTTTGCCTTAGTTTCCTTATCTGTAAACAAGATGGGAAGAAGAAATGGCAAACCACTCCAGTATCTCTGCTAAGAAAACCCCAAATGGGGTCACAAAGAGTTGGAACATGACTGAAAGGACTCAACAACAACAAATTCTCAGTTCCTAGAATGATGCCTTAGTACATAATAAGTGTTTAATAAAAATTTTTCAATTTAATGATACAAAATAATTATCATTGTACAGTTTTGTTCATTAAAATGAGTTCATTTCATTAAAAAGTATAACAAATTGGCTTATTATATGTTTTGTGCTCCTCTCTCTCACACTCTAGTTTCTGAAGGCTGTAACCACCTGAAGAGAACATGGTAGATACCAAATCAATAATACAGGTTTTTTAAATACCTTCTATTAAGACAGACCAGATTCACTGTAGTTGGAACTGATCAAGTTCTGAGTTTTTAAGCCATCTGGTGTACCATAGATTTTAAGGCCACTACCCCAACTTGCCTGTTAAGTTAGGTCCCCACAGGGTAACTGCTGCTTCTCCCTTCAGAGTTCTAGAAATGGCTTTGTAGGATTGGGAGTGTTTTTTCTTTTCTTTTCTTTTTACCAATTGCAACATCAGTTTATTTTCAGAAATAATCATTAGTCAAAACTTAAGCACATGTTTTTCTATTACTATTGTTCACGGGCCCCCAATAGTGTGCTTTTCTTATTGATTACCGATAAATACTAATTAGCTTTAGAAATAGGTATTTTTTTAAGGTGGTATAGTAAGAAGAGTTAATACCAACGCCTCCCAAAAGTGGGGGCACACTCTCCCACAAGCACATACAGAATTCAGGGGAAAGTGGGCTCAGCTTAAAGTACAAATGGAATAAAGCTCCTCATTGCCCTGGGTCTTTTTCTTCCCTTCATGGGGTCCTCAAAAAGTTCCCCTTAGGTACAACATAACTTTCTACTGGGCTCCTTAAAGAGTCCTTAAAGCTGACTTCTCTCAGTATGTCTATTTTGCTTTTGGCTCCCAATGCAAATACTTACATCAGCCTCTGCTGGTTCAGGGACACTGCTAGAATGCCCACGAGAAGTCCAAAATATTCCAGCCTCTTAGAGTTCACAAGATCATCTTTTGGGGGCCTGGGATAGCGGGAGGGCAGAAGCTTTCTCCTCCTCTCTTACTCCCCAGTAATTTTTTCTCAAGGACTTGGATGAAGTTGTCCTCTCTACACTGATGTGATATCCAGGTTTCTAAACTAGCTTGCTACTTATCTCAGACCCAGAGAACTTGGTTGAATCTCTTCAATCAAACTCAATACATTTCCTGTGTAGGTTCTTTTCATTTTTCCAAAGGCTTTTGCTCCTTCCAAATGCACTAAGAACTTTTTTGCACTTGCTTTAATGCCTTAGATTGGCTAATTCAATACTGGTTTGCTTATCTTACAAAGCCCAGATTATCTTTTTAAGTAGGGTAGTGATTGATTAATTGGTTCAATCGACCCCTTCCCTCTCACCCTTACTCTGGCATAAAGGAGAGATCACTGGCACCCAGTGTTGTCCACCTATGTGCTAAACAAAGGCTGGTGGCATATAGGAACACTGGAAGATTGTTTCAGAATTGTTTTTAAATGACACAAGGAACATGCTCTACCCACAGCTTTCATCTTGGAACCTCCTGCTACCACCTTGTTTCCTGAAGGAAATTTTGTTTTGTTGGTCTTCTGATGCCACAGTGTGGTTGTAGTTAAATGCTTGAATAGCATATAACATCCCACAATGAAAATCTCCTCAAAAGGTCCCCATGTTATACGTGTCCCACTCAGATCTGTTATCTTTTGCTGGCCCAAGTTTAGTTTGATTTTTTTTTATTAATTATAGAAATATATCTTTAGTTCCTATTCTCTACCCACAGATGGAATGGCAATCACAAACTTGAAAGTAAAGCCTTTGACTGGGAACAAATAACCAAAGAAAATAGAGAAAATCATGCAACAATACCATTCTTTGTTCTATTCCTCCATTAAGGGAAACAACAATGGTACCATTTACCATGGGGGCAGCTAGGTGGAACAGTGGATTGAGTGCCAGGCCAGAAGGCAGAAACACTCATCTTCCTGAGTTCAAATCTGGCCTCGGACATTAGCTGTGGCCCTGGGCAAGTCACTTAACCCTGTTTGCCTCAGTTTCCTCATCTGGGGGATCAACAGGAAAAAAATACTCCAATATTTCTGCTTGTGAGGAAGAGAGGAAATTCCTGAGAAATTCACACACACACACACACACACACACACACACACACACACCATATATATACATATATACACCATAATATATAAATATGATATATACCATTATATGAAAATATAATAAATATACCATAAATATATATAGAAATAGAAACAA
>NC_058131.1:165423240-165439526 GCF_016433145.1 Gracilinanus agilis | reverse complement strand
GAAATTTTGTTTTGTTGGTCTTCTGATGCCACAGTGTGGTTGTAGTTAAATGCTTGAATAGCATATAACATCCCACAATGAAAATCTCCTCAAAAGGTCCCCATGTTATACGTGTCCCACTCAGATCTGTTACCTTTTGCTGGCCCAAGTTTAGTTTGATTTTTTTTTATTAATTATAGAAATATATCTTTAGTTCCTATTCTCTACCCACAGATGGAATGGCAATCACAAACTTGAAAGTAAAGCCTTTGACTGGGAACAAATAACCAAAGAAAATAGAGAAAATCATGCAACAATACCATTCTTTGTTCTATTCCTCCATTAAGGGAAACAACAATGGTACCATTTACCATGGGGGCAGCTAGGTGGAACAGTGGATTGAGTGCCAGGCCAGAAGGCAGAAACACTCATCTTCCTGAGTTCAAATCTGGCCTCGGACATTAGCTGTGGCCCTGGGCAAGTCACTTAACCCTGTTTGCCTCAGTTTCCTCATCTGGGGGATCAACAGGAAAAAAATACTCCAATATTTCTGCTTGTGAGGAAGAGAGGAAATTCCTGAGAAATTCACACACACACACACACACACACACACACACACACACACCATATATATACATATATACACCATAATATATAAATATGATATATACCATTATATGAAAATATAATAAATATACCATAAATATATATAGAAATAGAAACAAACAAATAAATAAAAATAAATATAAAAATATATACATACATATACACCAGGGAGGTTTTATATATATATATGTATGTATGTATGTATGTGCATACATAAATATATGTACACATTATACCAGGGAGGTTTTATATACATATATATAATTATATATATAAAACTTTGGAGTAAGAATAGCCTATTCCCCATAGTGTACGACCCATGCACCTAGACCTTTCTTAGGAGACAGAGGAAAGAAAGGCAACAGACTAGGCACACAAAAAGGGAGACATTACAGACGCAGCTGTCTCCTGTGACTCTAAAGGACCAGAATATCCGTAGTATGATGGTCCATTTAGTGATTCCCAGAAAGGAGACAAAATATCAATATGACCCATTTTCAGAGTAATGGCTTGGGGTCCCACAAAGGAGTAAGGAAGGTTATGGTGCTACTGTAGTAGAAGGATGCCTGGGGGAGGAAGCCCAGCTCTCCAGATTTGGAGCCTCAGTTGTCTCATCCTATTTATAGCTCTGATTCTATCTGATATTTATCATTTTAGGAGTTCCAAAGCGTCTAGCTCTTTCATAAAGCCTTCTTTACTTAGCTCTTTTTTTAAATCCATTTTGTATCATTGGGCATTTCTTGGGCAAGTCATTTAACTTCAGTTTCTTATCTGTAAAATGAAAGAATTGGACCTGACAGCCACGAAGGTTCCCTCCATCTATGATCTTGCACGTTTTTAAATTGTATCCTGTATTTTCTGTTCTTTCCAACTAAGTTGTAAACATCTTTTAGGTCAAAGGATCCATTTAAAAATAAATATTGTGAGGGCATCTGGGTGGCTCAGTGGATAGAGACCCAGGCCTAGAGATGGGTGGTCCTATTTTCAAATCTGGCCTCAGACACTTCCTAGCTGTGTGACCCTGGGCAAGTCACTTAACCCCCATTGCCTAGCCCTTACCACTCTCCTGCCTTGGATCCAATACACAGTATTGACTCCAAGACGGAAGGTAAGGGTTTAAAAATAAAAACAAAAATAAAAATAAAAATAAATATTCCAGGTGCTTAACAGAGTGCCCTGGTCATGTGATTTACTGTTAAAAAAAAAAAAGACAGGGATGGTGGTGGCTTGGTCACATGACAAGTTTGTGTGGAAGCAAGAATTTAGATTATATAAAAAAGTAATTTTTTTTACACAAAAAAATTGATGAAGGAAGAGAACAGGAGACTTAAAAAGTGTGTAAGCTAAAGAATTTGGCTGAAAAAAAGGGGGAAGGAGTGCTAGTCTTTTAACTCAAACCCAGAAGTTCTGACTCCACATGTGGAATTCTTTCCGCTAAAATGAAAACAGAGTGGGCAGCTGGTAGCTCAGTGGATTGAGAGTCAGGCCTAGAGACAGGAGGTCCTAGGTTCAAATCCGGCCTCAGACACTTCCCAGCTGTGCGGCCCTGGGCAAGTCACTTGACCCCCATTGCCTACCCTTACCAATCTTTCACCAATAAGTCAATACACAGAAGTTAAGGGTTTAAAAAAAAAATGAAAAAAAAAAAAATGAAAACAGAGTCACAAAAAATCCCAGAGCACAGGCTGATGAAAGGCTTTGCTAAAATGTGCAGTTGCAAATAAAAACCACTAGATGGTACCCAAGACCCACTTCTTGGGCAGAGAATGGTCAGATTTTACTCTACCAGAATAAAGAATTGACGTTCATTATATAACTAAAACCTGTCTGAGCAAAACTGTGAAGAGGGCTTTCTCCAGGCCCCAATCCCCTCACGTTCCCCCAGTGTAAATCAACTTGAGGGCAACGCAGTCCAGAGGAGAGGACCCGCCTTTGAGTCTTCACCTCTAGGGTTTCCTCATCTATAAAATGGACTGAGTTGGTGCTCTAAGGTTCTTTACAACTCGAAATTGACGCCCCATCCCCATAAGAACATGCTCAGGAAACAGCACAAAATGTGTTCACTCAGATGAATAAAATAATAATAACTAGAATTTATTTATGGAAAGCTCTAAGGTTTGCAAAGTAATTTATAAAAGTCTTATTTTATTCACACTACAACTATGGGAGGTAGGCATTATTATCTCCATTTTACAGATGGGGAAACTGAGGCAGATTTTTTAATTTTTTTTTTTGGTGACGTCCCCTATAGAGGTAGAATCTGAGGATAAATTGAAAGTCAAGTCTTCCCAGTTCCAGATCCAGCACCCATCAAAAACATCTTTGGGCAAACAGCTTTGGTGGGGTTGAGGCAGAGCACTGTGCCATAATGCTCTTTGCTGGATACATTCACTACTACTACTGGGTATCACCCTTTGTGCCAGACAGCCTTTCCCTTCCTGGAGGAGACTAACTTCTTCCAGGCATAGCCCTTCACCATACTATCAAAAGCAGCTTTCAAGAAGCCCCAGCAAAAAGGTCTTATAAGGGTTAAGGTTGTCTCCTTTTTTAAAGTAAAATAAAATTAATTAATTTTTATATTAAAAAAATGTTATTTTTAAATTTAAAAAATGTTTTAATTAAAACATTTTAAATTACAAGCATCCCTTCCCCTTCATGGGGGTTGGGGTTTGGCACTTCCATGATCTGGAAAATGAGTAAAATTTTTTGACCCTCCCTTCATACCACAAAGGAAGTCTGAGTTTTTTTTATTTTTCTTTTATAGGGCATTTACAGGACTTACAGTAAAATGTGGGTCAGTCAACTATTTGGTTATAGGCTTATCTAGGTTCTAAATTTTTTTTTCTGTGGCCTCTGTGGCTTCCACAAAACTCCCCCCCAAATTCCAATTTAATGTCCTATGCCAACCTGTGAATATTGAAACCAATAAGGAAAGTCATCATGGGGAAGAGATATCTGAACTTTTTTTCTCTTTAATAAGAGTTAAGTTGACTAGAATCCCTGATCTCAGTCTTCTCCTGAACTTGGAGTTAGAAAATCACATTAAGGGCAGTTAGGTAGCTAGCACAGTAAATAAAGCACCAGGTCTGATGTCAGAAGATCCTGGGTTTAAATCTGGCTTCTAATACTTCCTATTAGACCCTGGGTAAGTCACTTAACCCCAGTTGCCTAGCCCTTACCGTTCTTCTGACTTGGAATCAATATACAGTATCAAATATTATTTCATTTTATTTTTATTTTTTAAACTCTTACCTTTTGTCTTAGAATCAATACTGTCTTAGAATGAATAAGAAGGTAAAAGTTTAAAAATAATAATAATTACAATAATGGTAATGAGGATGACAATGAGGAGGATAATAATGACGACGACGATGATGATGATGATGCTGCTTATATAGAACTTTTACATATAGTATTTGATTTTTGTCTTCCCCTTTTATATCCCTAACTGGAATCCTTTTGAATCAGCCTAGGGTCTCCGTTTAATAAAATGGCAAAGGAGAGGGGGAGAGCTAGGACACTAAATTTCTTTTCAACCTTACACTGCCCCTGGATGACATGAAAATCAAGTTGGGACAAGACTGTCAAGATCTTGGATGTGGTAACCTCTGCCCAGGTTTTTTCTCCTACATTTCTGCCTTTGTTATACAACTAGGTGAGCCTCAAAATTCTTTGTTATAAGGGACTGGTCTCTAGAAACTGGAAGAGGGATGGATTCAGGCAGAAAGAGAGTTGAAGTAAAAACAAAAGCTAGTGATAAAAATTTATTTTAAAACCACTGGTTGAAGGGCAGCTGGGTGGGTCAATGGACTGAAAGCCAGACCTAGAAATGGGTTCAAATCTGGCCTCAGACACTTCCTAGCTGTGTGACCCTGGGCAAGTCACTTAACCCTCATTGCCTAGCCTTTAACACTCTTCTGCCAATACATAGTTATGATTCTAAGACAGGAAGTAAGGGTTTAAAAAAAATCACTGGTCATCCTGCTGAATTTGCTGGTGAGGTGGAGCCTCTCCTAAAAATGCTGCTGAACTTGAAGTCAAGAGAGTCTGGTTCTAGTCTCAGCTCTTTCATTATGGAGCAATGAGACTGCAGACAAAGGGTATAGATAGGCTCTAGAACTGGATAGACTTTAGAGACTATCTGGTGAAACCCCTCATTTTATAGTGGGGGAAACTAAGGCCCAGAGAAGTTTAGTGATTTTTCCCAAGATCACACAGATAGTAAATAGCTGATAGGAACCCAGTATTTTGAATCTGGGGCAGCTACCTGGCACAGTAGATAAGAGTATTCATCCTGGAGTCAGGAAGACATGAGTTCAAATCTGGCCTCAGACAAATATTAGCCGTGTGACCTTTGGACAAATCACTTGACCCTGTTTGTCTCAGTTTTCTCAACTATAAAATGGACTGCAGACTCCAGTATCTCTGCTGAGAAAACTCCAAATGGAGTCACAAAGAGTTGGACATGAAACAATTACCACCCAGGTCTTTTTGGCACAAAAATCAGTGCTCTCTCCTCTGAGAAATGAGGAGGTTGAACAAAATAGGTTCTGAGGTCCTTTGGCTCTAACATTCTATGAATCTTTTTTTTTTTAAACCCTTAACTTCTGTGTATTGGCTCCTAGGTGGAAGAGTGGTAATGGTGGACAATGGGGGTCAAGTGACTTGCCCAGGGTCACACAGCTGGAAAGCGTCTGAGGCCAGATTCGAACCCAGGACCTCCCGTCTCTAGGCCTGACTCTCAATCCACTGAACTACCCAGCTGCCCCCATTCTGAATCTTACAACACTTTAAATACATAACACACATATACCCTGATGTGGCTGCAGCCTCTTAATCTTCAGCTGTTTCATCCACTTAATTCATATTGACAGAAATATAATATATTTCTTAGATGGGGAGACTGACGTTCCTAAAACGCTGAACTTCCAAATTCAGCTTCCAATGTCATATGGCAGGAACTTCCAAGAAGGAATTTATATTTCAGATCAGGATGAGATCAGATGACCCCTTTCAACTCTACACTTCCTGATTTTATTAACTGTCATAGAGAAATAAAGCTGGCTCTGTAGATGCCAAGCAAATGCAAATTTTTAGCCAAAGACAACTTTCCTCAGCTTTGGGCATTTTCTCTAGCTGTCCCTGGGACCTAGAATGTTCTCTCTCTCTTTGCCTCTGCCTCCTGGCTTCCTTTCAGTCTCAGCTTAAATCCTACCTTTTCAAGAGGCCCTTTCCTATCCCAATTCTCCCCAGTACCATTTCTCTGAAATGACTTTCCATTAACACTGTATAAATCTGGCTGGTACATTTTTTGGAATGTTGTCTCCCCATTAGAATGGGAGCTCTTTGAAGGCAGGACTGTATTTTTTACTTTCTTTGTATCCCTAGGACTTAGCACAATTCCTGGGAGACAGGAAGTGCTTAATAAAGGCTATAGTCCATTTATTGTTGGATGCTGGTGACATGTTTGGGCTCAAAAATGGCACATGATCCTACCAAACTGATATAATTTAACTTATAGACAGATCACACAGAGGTGCTTTGGCAGAAGAATTTATCACACCTCTGGCCGATCCTATGAGATGAATTTCTTTACCCTTAGGTTGGTGGTCCTTGGAAATGGAAATATATATGGACCATTGATGATCATATACAATTCCATTCTCCAAGGACCAACCTAGCTAAGTATAGAGAAGTATATTAACACAGAATTCTTCTGCCAAAGAAACTTTTTTAAAAAACCCTCACCTTCCATCTTAGAATAAATGTTGGGTATTGGTTCCAAGGCAGAAGAGTGTAAAGGGTAGGCAATGGGGGTTAAGTGACTTGCCCAGGGTCACACAGCTAGGAAGTGTATGAGGCCAGATTTGAACCCAGGACCTTCCCATCTCTGAACCTGGGTCTCAATCCACTGAACTATCTAGCTGCTTTCCAAAGCAACTCTTGAGCGCATTCTATCAAAGGTATACGGAGTTGTGATCTGTGTTAGTGAAGGGAATATCCACACAGATTAAATTTCAAAACTTTGAAGTATTGAAGAAGATATAACCTAAAAGTGGCAGCCTTGTCTACTGAACACTGGATAGTTATTAAACATTTCTTAATGGCTATGTTGCACATTGCTATAAACTATAATATAGAGAGCAGACTATTTCTAGTCTCAACCCAGGGATTATATATAATTAACTGATGATTGCATGTTTCATTAGGGAAAGTTTGTCTATCAGGGAGGTGGCTGCTAAATTACATTTGTTTATTTATTTGTTTCAATAATTGCTGGGCTTGCTTTTAAACAATGTATGCAGCTCTAGACATCTGTCCTCAGGTTCTGGGGATGGAGAAAAGTAGTCTCCTCATGGAGGATTCAACAAAAAGGATTCGGGGTGCAGCTGGGTGGCTCAGTGGCTTGAGAGCCAGGCCTAGAGATGTGAGGTCCTGGGTTCAAATTTGACTGCAGATACTTCCTAGCTGTGTGACCCTGGGCAAGTCACTTGACACCCATTGTTTAGCCCTAACCATTCTGCTGCCTTGGAATCAATAGAAAATATTGATTCCAAGATGGAAGGTAAAGGATTTAATTCTTTAAAATACTAAAAACAAATAAATAAATGACAACAAAAGGATCCATTAAAGAAAACAAAAGGATGTATGACAGAAATATGTGTAATTGTTGGCCCATGGTCATCCTAGGTCCTAGGATTTTTCCCTTGTTAGACTCTTGAGGCTGACTATATTTGGTGTATTTAATTTGTCCTCAGCATCCAGTGCAGATGTTGCTATCAGTCACCACTATTCTGGGGACATTGCTGCCATGAGAAGTACAAACTTTTTTTTTTTTTAAACCCTTGTACTTCGGTGTATTGTCTCATAGGTGGAAGATTGGTAAGGGTGGGCAAGGGGGTCAAGTGACTTGCCCAGGGTCACACAGCTGGGAAGTGGCTGAGGCCGGGTTTGAACCTAGGACTTCCTGTCTCTAGGCCTGACTCTCACTCCACTGAGCTACGCAGCTGCCCCCAAAGTACAAACTTTTTGATGGTTATAAGGCAGTGATTCCCAAAGTGGGCGCCACCGCCCCCTAGTAGGTGCTGCAGCAATCCACGGGGGGGCGGTGATGGTCACAGGTGCATTTATCTTTCCTATTAATTGCTATTAAAATTTTAAAAATTAATTTCCAGGGGGCTGAGTAATATTTTTTCTGGAAAGGGGGCAGTAGGCCAAAAAAGTTTGGGAACTACTGCTAAGGTTTTACTCTGGAAAAGGGAGAAACAGAGATTCTCTCTTCCCCATCTTACCTCTTTCCCCCCCCCCCAAGCAATTCCCTCTCAGGGTTTTGGCTAGAGCTCTTTCACTATTAGGTGGGCTTATTATTGAAATGCCATATTCCCATTTGGCCTGATGCTTTAGCCAAAGTCCTACAAGAAATGACTCAATAAATTGTGGTATCTGTTGATGATGGAATATTATTGTGCTGCAAGGAATAAAGAACTGGAGGAATTCCATGTGAACTAGAATGACCTCTAGGAATTGATGCAAAGTCCTACAAGGTATGAATGATTCTCTCAGAAACCAATCCGGAAAGGTTTCCTGGATGGGGTGAATCTGTTTTTATTCAATTTGTACCTAGTTTATGCCTTTGATTGAATAAATCAATAGAGGTGTCTAGGGATTGTTTGCCTCTTTTTTAGATGATGGAATGATTCTGTAAAGAGGCAACTTCATCTGATAAAGGTATCAGGTGTAGAATACAAAAAGGCCAAACATACAGGCTAGGCAGGTAACAAACACAAAGACCTTGCCTCTGTCCTAGTTTGTCTCTTTGTCTATTCTTCACTCATTCACCTATGTGCAAGCATGGAAAAGACTTAAGAATATGAAAACTGGAGGATCCTGAACTCCAGAAATGTTGGACAAATGACCATTACCTGGATTACAGTATAACCTTCAAAGGCCTGTGTCCCCTCCCTATGTTAAATTGAAAACTGGGAAGCATATTAAATGTTTGCCATAAACTAGTCTGAGGTTTGAACAGAGGAATCCAGATCCTACAATGTAGAAGGAACAAAGGAAAATCTAAGCCTAGAGTTATTGGCAAGGTGGGAGCACTCTGTTCTTTATTCCAAAGAACTTGGAATTGGGGACTGAGAATCTCCCACAGGAGAAGTGTGAGAAGTCTCTGGAGCCAAGAGTCTAATAGCTCTAGGGCAAGAGTTTTCTTCACTTTTTTAAAAGAACTAGGCAAAGCCAAAAGCTTTTATTTAATCTGGAAGAACATGGCAACACTTGCCCTTCCTTTAAAGAGAGAACCAAAGATCTTATCTGAGTCAGAAACCAAGATATCACATCCAGCTGAGCATCACCCAGCAGAGACAAGTGTCTGGCTGATTAGTGTTGGGGAAAGAGGCCATCAATGAAATAGCACCTAGCAGAGATCATGCATTTGCCTGAACCCTGCCAAATGGAGAGTATGAAAGCTCAGTGGAAGCAGGCAGTGCCATCACCAACAGACATCAGCATCCCTGTGGAGGAATGAATTGCCTCCCATACATGTGCTCTTTCTATATTTATTCCTGATGACCAACACCCCTCGGGACATTTGTCCTGGCTCAAGGTATTTCTTATGTGTGTCCACTCTTCCCACTGACACTACATCCTGACAGAATGTGTTGCTTCTGGCAGAAATAGTTTGTTGCTGTGAAATGTTTTGTTGCTTCTTTTCTTACTGTACTATTTCTTTAAATATTTTTACTTTGTATCCTCTGGCTGACTATTAAAGGTAAAGTCATTGATGGGGGCTCATGAGTTATAGTTTTGCCTAAGTAGCACTTGAATTCTGAAGTCACCTGTGAGTTGAGAGAGACCATCAGGCATTATAGAGATAAAAGCCTCTAAAGTACTTTGTGGGGCCAGCTTTGTGGCACAGTACATATACTGACAGACCCAGAGTCGGGAGGCCCTGGTTTAAATTTGACCTCACATATCTAATTGGGTGACCCTGGGCAAGTCACTTACCCCTGTTTGCCTAACCCTTGCCCTTCAGTCTTAGAGTTGTTAATGAGACAGAAAATCGGAATGAATAATAATAATAATAATAATAAAGTGCTCTGTGAAAATTTAAAGTGCTATATAAAGTCAGCTGTTATTATTAAAGAAATGGCCAGCTGCGGCCAGTTTAGAAGATGTTGGACTATAGGTCTAGGCTCACACAAAGAAGCATGAATATGAATGTGCATACAAAAACTGAATACTGAACTATTAGCCTGGTATTAAACTTTTTATCCTGCTGAGTAGGAAACTCTTCAGGCAGCTAGATGGTCCAATAGATAGACCACTGAAATCAAGAAGACAAGAATTCAAATCTTGCCTCAGCTGTATGACTCTGGGCAAGTCATTCAGACTCAGTTTCATCACCTATAAAATGGGGATAATACTACCTCCTTCCCAGAGTTGTTGTAAGGATAAAGTGAGATAACAAGGGCACAGTGATTTGAAAACTTTAAAGCACCAAACAAATGTTAACTATTATTATTCTGAGACCATTTTTAAATTTAATTTAATTTTATTTTTAAAAACCCTTACTTTCCATCTTGGAATCAATACTAGGTATGGTTCTAAGGCAGAAGAGTGGTAAGGGCTAGGCAATGGGGGTTAAGTGACTTGCCCAGGGTTACACAGCTGGGAAGTGTCTGAGACCAGATTTGAACTCAGGATCTCCCTTCTGGGCCTGCCTTTCCATCCACTCAGCCACCCAGCTGCCCTGAGACCATTTTTTTAGCTGCTTCCTCAGATTCAGTTTAACCCTGGAATTTGCCCTTTCTCTAGTTCCCAGATCAGCAGCCAATGTCTCATTCAACCCACTTTGGGTCAACCATCTCTTCTATTCCTTCCCTATGTTGTTACTTTCCAACCAGTCATTATTTTTTCTTCACACCCACCATGGAACCTCTCTGTTCACACTGTTCAAGGCCCTCTTTCTTCTCAGGTTTTGATATTTAGATACAAAGTTTGGAATCCACTAAACGCATAGCGGCTCCTCCCTTTACCTTAGAGAAGCCATCTTCGGAAGGTGAAAAAAGGGGATTAAGCAGGGAGTGGCTCTGTGGATAGAGTGCCAGACCTAGAGTCAGGAGGACTCATCTTTCTGAGTTCAAATCTGGCTTCAGACACTTCCTAGCTGGGTGACCTTGGGCAAGTCACTTAATCCTGTTTGCCTCAGTTAACTCATCTGTAAAATAATGGCAAATCACTCTAATATCTTTGCCAAGATAACCCCAAATAGGGTTACAAAGAGTCATCATGACAGGACTGAAATGGCCCAACAATGATGAGAGAGGCAGTTAGGGTAATGAACTTGAGGGGAAGATGCCTTGGCAAATTTTTCAGGCTAAGGCAAATCCACTCTCAGCACCACCTAAGGGCATGTCCTGGAGGACCACCTTAAATACACCATCTATTCCAGTGATTCCCAAAGTGGGCGCTACTGCCCCCAGTGGGTGCTACAGTGTGATCCAGGAAGGTGGTGATGGTCACACTTTTTTTGTATTACATTCTATTCTAAGTTCAACAAATAGTTTCATAATTTCCAGGGGGCTCTAAGGAATATTTTTTCTGGAAAGGGGGCGATAGGCCAAAAAAGTTTGGAAACCACTGGTCTATTCGTTCAACATTCCAACATTGCAGAAGGCAAGAATTTGAAATATATGAAGCACATAGACCTCATTATCACTCTTCCCTTCTCAAAAGCATAGAGAAAATAGGAATGCATTGGGTCAAGGTGGGATCACAGGGAACCTCAAGGCAGGGCTAGCAGATGACAATCCTTGAGAAACACAGACCTGCGAAACAGTAAGAAGCATATTCTCATACACCTAGTAGTTATTTTTAAAATCCAACTTCAAATGGAAAAGCTACAACCTTGAACTCTTCTTCCAGGTCTCCTAGAAGGATGTACACATTGTTGTTTTTCTCCTTCCCAGAGATCTGCAACCAAAAGAAGAAATCTACAGCCTGAGATGGCTTGTAAACTTCCCTTTCAGCTCTCATGATACAGCTGGTTTCCTAACTTCACAAGGTCTCTACTGCCCAGCAATAAATAAATAAGTCAGGAGTTAGGACCCAGGGATACTTAGAGGACTTAGAGGACGTGACAGCTGCCTGGAAATCAATGAAATGTGCTTTAAGATGCATCAGTCTGATGGGAGATTCCGTATGAATTCCTCTTACCCATCTCTCCACATAGAAGTGGTTTTTTTTTTTTAATTTTTAATTTTTTAGTGGGAATGATTGTGCTTTCTATTCAAAATCCTTTCTAGAAAGGAGATTTATGGTTTGGGGAAAGGAAAAAGACTCTCTTCCAAAGACTGACAGATATCATGATGTTACCAGATTTTTATACAGTATTCCTCATCCTGGCCATGAGCCCCTCAGGTAAGGGTGACTTGTTCATTTAAAAGCCAAGGGTGGGAGGGTAGAATGACAGCAGTTTGACATGTACAGTGTATTTACCAGAAAGTTCGAATGACAGCTATTAAGTGCAGATCCGATTGACAGTGTCATGGAACCTAAATGTTTCTAAGATGCCATTAGCTGTTCCAGAACTCTGAGAACATCTGTGGTACCCTCAGGCAGCTGGGATCATGATATTCCTTTGATTCAGGGCTGGTATTTTAGTAGAATAGGGTATACTGGCAAAAAACTTGCTAAAAGTAATTAAAAGGAAAATTTTTCAAATAATGTTAAAAATAAATAATATATTTTAAAAGTTTTTCTAAAAGTTGTGAAAAGAATTGATGACATTCAAAAGCTGGCATGATAATATTTGGTGCAGAAACCTACAATCTATCTACTGAAATCATTCCCGATGATAACTATTCCATCTATGTAAAAGTAGGCTTGTGGTAGTTTTGGATCTGTGTAAATATCTGAATTAGGTTTGGGGACCATGTTACACATTTACCCATATGAGCATGTTTCTATAGATAAAAGTGAAGTAATGGACTGGAATAAGGAAGATCAAGGTTTAAATCCTTCCTCCTCTTAATATTATTACATATAAGTGCACACAAATTTATAGAAAGCAGAGGAGGACGGGGACAAAGGATGAGGAATATTCAGTAACAGGAAAGCAAGAAAGAAGGAAAAGAAGAGAGAAAAGGAGAAGCTGTTATTAACAATGTGGGTTTTTTAATTAATTCACTTTTTCTATTGCTTCAAATAACACTGAAATTGTCAAACTTCTGTTTTCACTTTGCTGTATAACGGCTCTTTATAATAAAAAAAAAATAAGGCAGTGGATTTTCAGGTAAATTTGCTATTTGCCTTTCTGAACAATTTTCATCTAAATTCCTAAGTGTTTATCTTTTTTTAATAACACAACCAGATTCTTACCATTCTTTTCTTTGGGGAAAAAAATCACATCATGGCTCGTACTAGCAGAAAATACAAACCCTCTATGGACATCAATGCTTCTATACAATAGGTATTACATAAGAACTTAGAAATGGTTCAGAGGCATTTGGGCTATCTGTGGCACTAAGAGATGGGAAGTTAGTGTTATTGACCTCACCAAGAAAGGGATGTACCTTAATTATCTCTTTCCAGTATGCATTTTGTAAATCCTAAGGCACTACATAAATGGAATCCATCATGATGGGGGAAGGGTCTGGCTTCTGGGGTTAGTGTTTGTATTCATTCAAATCATGGATGATTGAGGGAGATCATGGAAGATGTTTGATATATAAAAATGGCACAATCTCTGCCCTCAAGGGCTTAAAAATTGATGGGAGGGAGGAGGGTGAGACACCTAAAGATTATGGATGATATGAATTAGAATGAGAAAAATCCAGAGGAAAGATCAGAGGGGCAGAGAACCTTGGGAAGGAATGATCTCCTCTAAATAGGGAGATGAAGGAAGTCCTCCCAGAGGAGATGGCATCAATAGTAACAAATATTTCAGAACTATATTGCATTGTGGGCATGGCAACAGACCTAGCTGTTGGGAAAACTGAGGCTGGTAGGTCAATTGAGTCGAGGAGTTTGGAGCCACAGTAGGGCTAAAGCCAATCTGGTGATCTCACTTAAGTCTGGCACCAAAATAGTGAGGCCCTGGAAGTAGACCAGTGTCAGAAAAATGAAATCAGATCAAAACTTCTATGTTGATCAGTACAGGGATAGAACCCATGAGGGGCTGCTGCCCTTCCAGCATGGGAGCAATAGGAACACACAAACACCTAGAAATTATCTAGTCCAACCAATCCTCCCCCATTTTACAGATTAAAGAAACTGAGGAAGAAAGGAAGGGAGACAGCTAAAAATAGACCAAGCAAGTATTAGGCACTTATCATGTACTAGTCATTGTCTTAAACTTGGGGGGGATACAAATACAAACAAGTAAATCAAATTGCTTGAAGAGCTTATATTCTAATAGGGGATGACTACAAAAAAAAAAAAAGTACTAGAAGGAATAAGGAGTAGGGTAAGTAAACTGTCAGAAAGTGACTTGGAGGACTGGATTCCAGCAAGATAAGGTTATGATCACCTTTGGAGGGGAGGAGATCAGGGATGGAATCCAAGGTGAAAGAAGAGGAGGCGAGGTCAGAAGAAGGTAGAGGTGGTGGTCCAGTAGAGAAAGCAGAGATTTAGAGGTGGAAGAGACCTATGAGGTCACCTTCACTTTAACTAGATAAGGAAACTGAAACACAGTGAGATAAAGTAATTTTCCCAGTGTCATGGAGCTAGTAAGTATCGGAAGCAGATTTCGAATCTAGGTCTTCCTGACTCCAGATCCTGCTTTCTAACCACTGCCATACCACGTTGCTTAACATAAGTGCTGTTGTTGATTCTTTTCAGTCATGTCTAAATGTGACCCTATTTGGAGTTTTCTTTAGCAAAGATACTGGAGTGTTTTGTCATTTCCTTCTCTAGAGCATTTTGCAGATGAGGATACTGAAACAAATAGGATTAAATGACTTGCCCAGAATCACACAAATAGTGTCTGAAGCCAGATTTGAACTCATGAAGATGAGGCCTCCTGATTCCAAACCCAGTGCTCTAGCCACTGTGGGCAATTAAAGTAACTAGAATTACCAGAATCAAAACGGAAAGAAAACCAGCCATAACCCCCATCAGTCAGAAGCAGCTGGATTCTAGGAGAAAACAGTAGCCAAGCTGGTCAGATGCCTGCTGGATGGCAACCCTAGTGGTAGCACTGTTAACTGAACGCCAGGTTGGCAGGCCCCTCAAGGACTCATTGTTCGCCCAATGGCATACGGCCTCTTGAGGCTGACTACTAAATAATTCCATGAGTCTGCTTCTGCTGAGAGAAAAGCTTGACAGCTCAGCTAACCCTTCTGAGCCCTGGTGTGTGTTGCTGAAGGGAGCAGATGCCTCAGTTCAAGGGCTTTCTCAGCCTGTGACCTCCCTAGAGGGAGAAGAGAGTTCTGTTTCCTGAGGAAGGAGAACTGCCTGCCTGTGCATTTGCCGGATTGGGCCCCAAAGAAATCAGCCAATAAATAAAAATGAGGCGCAAATATAGGGCAGTTGAAGAGAAGGAAGTCTAATATATAGGGAATGGAGACAAAAAGGGAAATTTCCAGTTCATCAAGAGATGGTTCATTGTTTTAATTCAGAGCTAAATATTATGTTTTCTGAAGCTGTGTTGGACTGTCCTGAGCAAAGGCAGACTTAGGACTGTTTTCTTGGCGGTTGCTTCACCTGCAATTGTTCTCTTAGGTCCTTCGCTGGTCAATGCCTCTGGGTGTTACAACTACTCCTCAGTTGCCTCCATAGGGTGCTCTCTCTCAGGGTCCATCTTCCCTCCAGGCTTTGTTGGGGCAACATCCAGGTTCCCTGCCCTGCTCTCTACTACATTCAACTAATTTTGCCCCAGGAATAGGAATTCCTAGCTATGATTGGGGTTGGGGGAGGATGGCAGGGAAATCATGGTAGAAATTTAGGCAAAGTTCCTCTGTTTGGGGTGATCCTATTCTGTGAGCTAACAATGAAAGGAAATGGTTTGCAAACTTTTATGAAAGTTTCCCCCAATCAAACAAGCCTTTTATTAAGTATCTACTATGTGCCAGACACTGGGAACTTCCATAGCTTCTTCGTGGTGTAGAGCAGACCCTGGGTTCTAGCCAAGCTCCAGCAGATCCTACCAAGATGGAAAGGCTCCAAGTACATTTCCAGACACAGATTGCATGTCTGTCAACTGAGGACTAGTCTTCCTAAGTAGAGAGAGAAAATTTATTGCCAGAAGATTGACCACCAATTGACATCTTTTTCATGAGTTTCTCAAATCATATAACCCTTAACTAAGACAGTGATTTCCAAACTATAAAGCAATACCTCCCTTTAAACATTTTTATGTAGTTTAATTTTTCCCCTATTACATGTAAAAACAGTTTCTAAAATTAAAAAAAAATGAGTCTCAAATTCTCTCCCCACCTCCCTTCCCCATCCCTCCTGTTGAGGTAATAGGCAGTCTGATACAGATTTTACTTGTGAAATCAGGTAAACCTTTTCCCATAGTAATCCTTTGGGGGAAGGAAACATAAACAAACAAACTAAAAAACTAAGAAAAAAATGAAAAAAGTTTGCTTTGACCTGGATTCAGACTCTTATCAGGTCTTTCTCTAGAAGAAATAGCATTTTTTTTATCTTGAGTCTTTTGGAACTGTTTTGGATCATTGTATTGCTGAGAACAG
>NC_058131.1:165385303-165418392 GCF_016433145.1 Gracilinanus agilis | reverse complement strand
AGCTTGGGAGTAAAACATCAGAGTTTAAATTTTTTTTTTTTTAAACCCTTACCTTCCATCTTGGAGTCAATACTGTGTATTGGTTCCAAGGCAGAAGAGTGGTAAGGGCTAGGCAATGGGGAGTTAAGTGACTTGCCCAGGGTCACACAGCTGGGAAGTGTCTGAGGTCAGATTTGAACCCAGGACTTCCCATCTCTAGGCCTGGCTCTCAATCCACTGAGCCACCCAGCTGCCCCCATAGAGTTTAAAATCTTAATTCTGGTACTTCTGAACTGTGCTATCATTGACAAATTATCTAACCTATTTGGGTCTCAGTTTTCTCCTTCATAAAATGGAATTAATAATACTTATATTACCCAAATAACAGGTTTGTTAGGTTAAAAATGCTTTGTAAACTTTAAAGTGCTATAGAAATGTCATTATATTCCAAACAATAAAATGTTTTAAAAAACAAAAATTAATCTTCTCAAAAATAGACAATGTTCATTTGACAATTATCAATCAATCAATCAATATTTATTAAGCATGTACTAGGGCAACCAAATGGTGTAATGGATAGAGTGTGGGACCTGGAGTTAGGGAAACTCATCTTATTTTTTTTAAACCCTTGCCTTTCTGTCTTAGAATCAATACTGGGTATTGTTTCTAAGGCAGAAGAGTGGTAAGGGCTAGGCAATGGGGGTTAAGTGACTTGCTCAGGGTCACACATCTAGGACATGTTGAGACTCATCTTCTTGAGTTCAAATCTGACCTCAGACACTTACTAGCTATGTGGCTCTGGGCAAGCCACTTAACCTTATTTGGCTTAGTTTCCTCATCTGCAAAATGAACTGGAGAAGGAAATGGCAAACCACTCCAGTATCTTTGCCAAGAAAACCCCAAATGGATCACAAAGCCAGACACAACTGAAATGACTGAACAAGTGCCTACTGTGTGTCAGGCACTTTGCTAAGCACAGAATTAAAAGTACATATACTGGGGCAGCTGGGTAGCTCAGTGGAGTGAGAGTCAGGCCTAGAGACAGGAGGTCCTAGGTTCAAACCCGGCCTCAGCCACTTCCCAGCTGTGTGACCCTGGGCAAGTCACTTGACCCCCATTGCCCACCCTTACCAATCTTCCATCTATAAGACAATACACCAAAGTATAAGGGTTTAAAAAAAAAAAAAAGAGTACATATACACTGAAGCTGATGCCCATTCACCTCCCTACGTGCTACTGTTTTCCAAGTATTAGACATATCATGGTCTGTTAAAATTAGGTTGTCTGGGAACTAAGTTCTAGTCTTGCCTGACACTAACTGGGAAGAATATTGCTGTCGGCTTCACACATCTCCACACAAATTGGACCTCACACACTTCCTAGATATGTAACTCTGGGCAAGTCACGTAACCTTGTTTGCCTCAATTTCTTTATCTGAAAAATGAGCTGGAGAAAGAAATGGCAAACCATTCCAATATCGTTGCTAAGAAAACCCCAAATAGGTCACAGAGAGCCAGACACAACTGACATAGCCAGACACACTGCTGTCATATGCTCAGTTCTTAATTTCTTGCAATCTAACTTCTGTCTCTACCACTCTACAGCTATTATTTTTCCCCAAATTCACTATTGATCATTTGATTACCAAATCAAATGGACTTTTTAGTCCTTATACTGCTTTGCCTCTATTTAGCTTTTGGCAGTGTTGACCATGTTCTTCCTGATATTCTCACCTCCCTTGGCTTCCATGATGTTATCTGTATTCTCATGGCTCTCCTCCAACCTTTTTGAATCCTCTTTCTCTATCTCTTTCCATTGTTCCTTTTTCTCATTGCATTCTCTTAATGTAAGCATTACCCAAGCCTCTGCCCTCCTTTTCTTTACTTTCTCATAATTCTTTACATTCCCTCCCATAGCTTCAATTGCTATCTATTCAGACAATTTCCAGGTCTCTATCTATCTATCTATCTATCTATCTATCTATCTATCTATCTATCTATCTATCTACCTACCTACCTATCCATCTATCTACCTATCTATCCATCTATCCTTCTATCTATCTATCTATCTATCTATCTATCTATCTATCTATCTCTCTATCTACCTACCTACCTACCTATCCATCTATCTACCTATCTATCCATCTATCTACCTATCTATCCATCTATCCTTCTATCTATCTATCTATCCATCCATCCACCCATTTCCCAAGGCAATAAATAGCCTGATATAGGTTATCCCAGTGCTGTCTTGAAATACATATTTCCACATTCCTCATGCTGTGAGAGAAGACACAAATTACACATACCAAAAAAAAAAACAAACCAATACCTAATGAATGAAATAAGGTGAAAAAAACATGCTTTGATGTGCAATCAGACTCCAACAGTTCCTTCTGTGGCTAGCATTTTTCATCATGAGTCTTGGAACCCGTCTTTGCTGTTAATAGGTTAGTCCTTCACAGTTGATCATCTTATAATATTTCTTTTATTGTATACATTATTCTCTTGGTTCTTCTCACTTCACTTTGCATCAGCACATATAAATCTTTCCAGGTTTTTCTGAACTCATTCTATTTGTCATTTCTTATGGTGCAATAATAGTCCATTACAATCATATACTAGAACTAGTTCAACCATCCTCCACGTAATAGACAACCCCTCAGTTTCCAATTCTTTGCCACTACAAAAAGAACTGCTAAAATATTTTTGTATGAGTCCTTTCCCCTATCTCTGATCTCTTCAGAAAAAGATAGGGGGAAAGGACCTATTGCTGGGTCAAAGAGTGTGTATGCATAGTTTTGTAACCCTTTGGATGTAGTTCCATATTGTTCTCTAGAATTGTTTTATCGGTTCAGAGTCCCACCAACAGTTAAACTCTTGCCTTCTGTTTTAGAATCAATACTAAGTATCATTTCAAGACAGAAGAGTGGCAGGGGCTAGGTAATTGGGGTTAAGTGACTTGACCAGGGTCACATAGCTAGGAAGCTTCTGAGTCTAAATTAAACCTAGGTCCTCCCTACTCCCAGGTCTGACTCTCTATCCACTGAGCCATCTAGCTGCCTGTCTTTGTCCTTTCATTCCATCACTCGTGGTCTTACATTCTCCCCTTCACAGTTTAGCTAGACACTATACTTGACTGGTTCAAGTATACCATGTCCTCATTATTGCTCATGCCTTTCTAAACCCAAACTCTGGGCTGACACAACTATTTGCTCTCTCTGATATTACTTGATGCTGTAGAATATTTTTTTGGATAGACAAGATATTTATTCATCTATAGAAATTTAAGTACAATATTCTGTGAAATAAATGAAGGAACTGAATGACTCCCTTAAAACTTCCTCCCTGCTTTATTTTTTCCCTTAGTAATATTTTAAATTTTTTTCCATGTCATTCATTTTTGAGTAACCTTATAAAACCAAAATCCCAAAACATATCCTCAAATAAATAATTGAAAAATCATATGCTTTCATCTGCGTTCCAAAGCCGATAGTTCTTTCTCTGGAGGTGGATAGTATTCTTTGTCATGAGTCCCTCAGAATTGTCCTGGATCATTGTATTGCTGCGAGTAGATACTGAAGAATCTTACTTCGGAAATACAGATCACCATATGTTCTGGGTCCACACCAAATTTATATCTTATCTCAGTTGGACCCCACTGATACCCAGTGATTCTTTTATTCTCACCACAATGACTATCATATTCTCCACAGCAATTGTTTTGAATCTTCTCTCTTTCTTTTAGCACAAGTTCTTACCCTTGGCTTTAGTAGAAAAAGAGGTCAGTCAGTCTGAGCTTCCTCTTCTCCACACCTCAAAACCACTTTATACCTTCCTTCTTCCCTCCCTCCCCCAATCATATCCTTCTTTACTCCAGACTCTAACAAAATGGTGGCCCTGAAGTCACTAGCTGAGGATTCAGCAGAATTAAGTTCAAATCCTGCCTCGCATGCTCCCTACCTCTCTCAGCTTGGAGCCTTCCCTTTAAGGTCCCTTAAGGTCACTTAAGGCATCAGTTTCTTAATCTGTAAAATGAAGAGGTTGGACCAGATGGCCTCTAAGGTTCCTACCAGATCTCTAATCTTTCTCCTTGCCACTTGTGTCCTTAATACCATCCCATCTGCCTCTTCTAAGAGCTCATCTCTTTAATTATTTCCTTCTCTCTAATCTTTTATTTCTCCTTATCCATTGGCTCCTTCCTGGCTGTCTACACATACATGCACACATCTCCCTAGACCTTAAGAAACTTTTGCTCAGGAGCAGCTAGGTAGCACAGTGGGTCTCTAGAGTACCAGGCCTGGAGTTGGGAGATCTTGGATTCAAATTTGGTCTCAGACAGGATCTAGTTGTATGACCCTGGGCAAGTGACTTAACCCTGATTGCCTAGCCTTTACCACACTCTTCTGTAACAGAGTCGATACCTAGCATCAATTCTAGGACAGAAGTTTAGGGTTAAAAAAACAGACAAACCCATTGCTTGATACTACCATCCCCCTGATGTTGTTATCCAATGGTTTTTTTTTCCTTTTTATTGCCAAGCTCCTAGATAAAGCCACTTAAACATTGCCTTTACTTCCTTTTCTGCCACTCGCTCCTCAGCCCTTACAATCTGATCCCACCACTCAAATGAAATTCTTTTCTTCAAGATTAACAAAAATTTCAGCCACTAAAGCTAATGGGATTTTTCTTAGTCCTTAACCTTCTGAATCTCTAAACAGTGTTTGAGACTATTGAATACTATCCTTATTCTTCATATTTTTCTTGGCCTCTGTGACACTGTGTTCCTGTTCCACTTGTCTAACCACTTCTCAGAATCCTTTGTCAGATCATCCTTCCTCCCTGTCATTAGGTATGAGTATTCCCCAAGGCTCTTCCTGGGTCTGCTTCTCTTTTCTGTTTCCCTTGGTGATCTCATCAACTCCCACAGGTTCAATCATTATTTTTAAGCAACTAATAAAAATAATAATAGCTAACACATATAGAGCCCTTGCTATGTGCTAGGCACTGGGCTAAGTACTTTATCATCGTTATCTCATTGGATCCATACCACCACCCTGGGAGATAGTTGCTATTATTATCCCCATTTTACAGATGAAGAAATGGAGGCAGTCTGAGCTTAAGTAACTTTCCCAAAGTCACACAGTTAACAAGTATTTGTTATCCAGGTTGACTGGTACATAGAATACATGTGGGGGTGGGGGTGAGGGAAGTAGTATGAAATTAAAAAATCCAGAGGGTAAGAAAAGCCTTGAGTGCTGCACCAAAAAAAAAAAATGCAAATTATACTTGATCAGTAATAGGATGCTGTTGAAGATTTCTGAGCATATGAAATGAAGAGGTGTTGTGCTGGTAGCACTAGGTGTCTGGGGGTGGTAGTCCTATAGACTTCCTCTTTCCCTGGTTGCCTACCAAAGCTAGGACAGAGCTCGCTCCTTCCTGTTTCCTGACTGGGATAGCGCTCCTGGAACTGGATGAGCAGGAGTCTGGCATGGCCAACCAGTACCAGGTGCTGACCTTGCAGTCTACCCAGGCTATACCTGGGGCATTTCCACGTACTGGGGGAATTCTACTCCGTACTGTGTGACAAGGAGAAGTGGGCTATGTAGCATCGTAGAAAGAATTGTGGATAAAGAATCAGGTGTGCTCAGCCAGGACAAGGACTGGTTATTCTACTAGAGATCTTTCTTTAAAAAGGTAACTTTAGAAGATATTAAGGCCCTCAAAGAGAAGTACATAGGTTCTAGAGAAAAGTTGACCAATATTAAATACATTTATGTGGATTTCAGGAAAGATACAGATTAAATCATGGAGTCTGCTTTGTATGTGGCATACATGACCGAAGTCAGAAGAATTAATTTAAGACCATTTAATAGGCTGGAATTCTGGGGAAGTTCTAAACCCAACAAAGAAGTTCTTAATTGTGTGTGTGTGTGTGTGTGTGTGTGTGTGTGTGTGTGTGTGTGTGTTTGCGCGTGCGCGCAATGGACCTCTTTGGCAATCTGATAAAACTTATGGATTCCTTGTCTGAATCTTGTTTTTAAGTGCATAAAATAAAACACATAGGATTACAAAGGAAATCAATTATATTGAAATGCAGTTACCAAAAACCATTTTTTTTTAAGTTTGTGGATGCCATGTTAAGTATTTCTGCTCTAAAGCCTTTCTCAAAGAACCAAAACAAAAGACAGAGATGAATGCAATAGTTCAAGAAGAAGCCAAAGGAACAGAAAGGGTCAGGAATAAGTTAGGCCTTGGTGGAGGACCAGATGGAAGACCAAATCGCTCATTCAAAGCCTACAAAAGGATCAAGAAAAAAGAAATAGGTGATTTTCTGGCTCAGAATGAAGCAAATTATTGTAATTCTCTTTTTAAAAAATAGAGAAAAAGAGGAAGAAAAAACCTAGCTGTCAAGAAATGAAAGAAATCATGGAATACAGTGGATGGTGGTTCTTTCATTTAATTGGTTCTTACCTGGTATATATTAGGATAAAAGAGACAAAACCTTTTTAGGAAGAGGAAAGTGGTTTCTTCTAGCCCAAAAGAGACAACATAAATGGCTGATTAGTGAATAAATTATTCATAAATTGTTCCAGCCCATCTTCTGAATAAATAATTCAGAAATAATTTCAGGAAATGATCTATTGTTTCTATGAAATTTCCCTACTGGAATGATTTACTTTTCAGAGAATATATATTGCCATGAGTCTTATGCAAAGGGAACCCTACTGGAATTATTTAGGCATTTTAGCCCACTTTCCTTCCAGCATTTAAGGAAGGCCAGAAACTTTCACCAGAATTCACTTGACAGGTAATAATAATGCTCTTAAGGAAATACCCATGCAAATAAAAGGAGAAGAAATTCTCAAAACGATTCGCGAATAGCTTTATTGTAAGAGCTTTCCTAGGTTTGTTTTCATTTACTTAAGGGAAACAAGATTTTCTTTATCTTTTTTTTTGCTCTTTAATTGGTTTTCTATTTTGCACTATTTGATGTTAGCAAATATTTCAAGGATTTTTGTGGAAAGTTAAATCTATATATAATCAACTAGTAAAATATTTCACTGCAAAAAATAAAAATGAAAACCAAAAGAAATGAAATGAGACAAGGCACCATAAGGAGAACTGAGAAAGGTATCATTTACATTTGATTAGTCTCAATGTCACTGCCCTGATATACAATAAAGGAAAAGTCCAGAACTGAGAGTAGACAAGCTTGGGGCTCAGGGTGTTAATATTCTAATGTAAGAGTTCTTAATCCGAGGTCCATGGACCTTTTAAAAATATATATTTTGATATCTGAATTTTAATATAATTGAATTCTTTTGTAATAGTATGTGTTTTATTTTATGCATTTAGAAACATTAGTCTGAGAAAGAGTTCATAGGTTTCATCGGTCTGTCAATTGCTCTAATGAGAAAAAAAAGTCAGATGGGAAACTTTGAATCAAAGAGTGGATTTTTATTTTAAGTCAAGTCAAGAAGAATTTATTAAGTGCTTATTATATGTGAGGCACTAAACTAAAAGCTGGGGATAAAGATTGTAATGGGGTTTTAGTACATGCCCAGATCATCTAAGAGGGAAGCATCCACATGATAGGCCAAAGCAAAATGCCCACATATGCATTAGTCCTCCCAGAAGCAGGGTCCCATGGATGCTTCCCTCTTAGATGATCTAAGTATATACCAAAACCCCATTACAAAAGAAAGGCCTACAGAATCCCTGCCTCAAGTAGTTCATGATATAATGGGAGAGAGAACTTGTAAATTGCTATCCACAATTGAAGAAACAGGCAGGATAAATTGGAGAAAATATCAGTTATTTACTACCAGCTACCAGAAGGTGTCCCCCCCCCCTTTTGTCCCTCTAGGTCTCCAGGTCCCAGCAGGGGGTTCTGTCCATATCACCTATTGTAGCTCTTTCCAGGTACTCGAAGGGGATTTGTGCACCATTCCTCCTACAGCTATATCTGGGTACCAACAGGGATTCATTCCTCTCCAGCTACCAGCAGGGACATCCTTTATCACTCCTCAAGCAGTTCTCTCTGGGTACCAGCAGGCGCATCCTTTATCACTCCTCAAGCAGTTCTCTCTGGGTACCAGCAGGCGCATCCTTTATCACTCCTACTGCATCTTTCTCCAGGTCCTAGCAAAGGCTTCTTTTATCAGTCCTCCTGAAGCCCTCTACAGGTCCCCAGCAGGTGGCATCTTTCGTGGCTCCCCCACCAGAGGTCCATGCCTCCAAGACGGTGGTGTTGTCAGCCCCACCTTTTAGAAATCACATCATAGTAATACATGTATGGCCCAGGTCAAATTGCTTACCATCTTCAAGTGAGGGAAGGGAAGGAGGGAGACTTATTGGATCTTATAATTTTAGAAAACGTGTGTTGAAAATTATTTATTATATGTAATTGGGGAAGTAAAATATATTTGAATTAAAAAATTTTTAAAAAAGGAAATCATATCATAGGTCCATCTCCTTAAGAACAGGAGGAAATTACCATTCCCAGGAGCTCTCTGTCCTGGCAGGAGATGCAGGTGCTTTCTCAGCATTGCATCTCAAACTCAAGGACACTCCAAGGTACATTCTCCTTGCATTATGGTTTCTATCAACTTCAGTTCTCCTACCAAAGTTCTCTCAGGTCTTAGGAAGCACATGTCACCTCTCTTAGGTCTGAGCTAAGGATACAAGGTTGACTATCTTGAGAGTAGGGACTATCTTTGGCCTTTCTTTGAATGCCCAGAGATTAGCACAGTGCATGTAGCACATAGTAGGTGCTTAATAAAATCTTTATTAACTGACTGACTTTTTGTATTTCCAGATTAAAAAGAAATTGGGTATCTTCATTTGCATAGTTACTATACCTTAGAGTAGGGTTTTTTAACTTTTGGTCCATGGCTTATGGATAGATTTTTGGGTGTCCAGGAACTTGGATGGAGAAGAAAAAGTTACGCTTTTATTTTTGCTGATCTCTAACTGAAATTTAGCATTTCTTTCAACTATTCAAAGACCTTATTCCAAGGAGACCTATGGACCTCACTAGACTGCCAAAGGGATTTATGATATTAAAAAAAAAGTTGCCTTGGTAGATTATAATTTTGAGAGATTTTAGCTGGAAAAGTTAGTCTGCTGGAAGCCAACCTTCTGCTGATGAGTCTCTGGGGCCTGGACTTAAGATGACAGAAGCACCAACCATGAGTGGATCTTTACTTGAAGCCTTTCTAGCTTAATGGCAGCAACCAAAGCTTGAGGTCAGCCTTGGAAAGGTCAGTTGCCTCCACATGTCAGAGCAATATCGAGGAAGTCTGATTCACAAAGTAATTATTAAGATAACATTCATCAAGTTCTTGTCCACCATAATCCTTTTCCTTATAAAAGCTTGTAATGCTAACCCAGTATCATGCTTTATTAATTCTGAATCTTTTTTTGTTCTTATAACTTCTCTAGGGTTCAGTTCAATAGCAGAAACTGAAGATGCCCTCCTGAAGAAATTATTCCAAGGGTACCAGAAATGGGTTCGCCCTGTATTGAATGCCAATGACACCATTAAAGTGTATTTTGGATTAAAAATTTCTCAGCTAGTAGATGTGGTAAGTGACCATCACTAGAAATCTTTCTGTAATCCCAAACCCACATACCCACACCCAAAAAATAGATTAATTAACCTGGTTTTCTCATTAAGATAAATAAATTGTGAGCAGAAGGCTCTTGAAAAGAAAAAAGTGAGAAGCTTTGTGGAAGTAAAATTGAAATCAGTGAGTTGTTTGGGGACAGAGCACAACATTAGAAATTATCCAATGAGGGTGTAATGAAAAAGAATAATAGATTTGGACTTTAAGTACCTGGGTTCAAACTTCGGCTCTGTTCCTTACTCTTTATATGACAGTAGAAAAATCACTTAAATTTTCTGGGCTTACTCAATTATAAAATGGATTATTTATTCATCTATATCATGATCTCTAAGGTCCCTTCCAGCTCTAAATATATGACCTAGGGCTAACTTGTACCAAATTCCCTAAAGGAATTGAAGGCAGAGAACAGAAGAGAGTGATTAACCATTGGAATTGACCCAGCCTAGGTTAATTGCTATTTTTCCCAGTGTCATTAATTCTGCTGTGTTCGAATCCCATCATAACATAATTTCCCCTAACCCTACTTTTACTAGGAATGAGTCCAAAAGGAAGAGCAGAGCAAAATATGGAAAGAGACATTTTTATTTTTCCTGTTTTAGGGCAGATGATACACAGAGCACTAGTTTTCATGAGTGCCCCAACTTGGCTGGAGTTATTGTTCTAGAAAGTAAGAGTTACTAATAATCCCTCAAGCCTTATTGTCTCATCTTCTAGAGACCCTTAATTAAGACCTCATCTCACTCAATGAACACACTGACCTATATTTTTGCTTTCCTCTATAATTATGAGGACCATATTTTCTGAACTCCAAATTGGAACACAAGGTCTAACAGAGGATATTCCTTTGGCAAAACCTTGTTAAAAGCACACCTCTTTTCCTTGAAATTGGTGCTAAATCTGGAATATCTACTCATTGGGGATTTCTACAACAAATAACTGTAGAGATTTGATAATCTGTCCACACACTAAATCCTTATCTCTAATATATTAATAACTCTAAGGAAACTGATAATCCTCAATTTCCAAAATGCTTAAAGTCCCTTCACTCGGTTTCTCCAAATCCTGGGTTCATCTTTTTGCCATCTTATATAACTGTCTTTTGATTACTTACTAACCTGATGCCACCATATTTCTTCACCTCAAAGTCCTGAATTGCAGAATCTCAGAAGTAGGGAAAAAAAACAACAACAACTTTATATCAAAAGCTTTTTGTGGACAAAAATCTGTCCCATAATTTCTCTGACAAGAAGTTATTCACCTTTGGCTTGAAGACCTCTAGTAAGGAAGAACTAAGTTCCATTCCATTTTTGGGCACATTTCATCATCAGAATTCTCCTTCTATTTGAGCCTAAATTCACTTTTTTGTATAAAGCTCCATCCACTGCCCCTAGTTTTGCCATTTGGAGCCAAGTTTAATACATGTGATAACTCTTCAATTACTTCAAGACAGTTAGCATGTCTTCTCCTTAAGTCTTCTCCTTTCTAGGTTAAACAGCCCTGATTCCTTTAGCTAATCCTTGTAAAGCATGGTGTCCAAGCCCCTTTTAACATCTTGATTGCTCTCCTCTGGAATGTTCCATTTAACTTGTCCCTGTTCTTCCTTGATAGCTGTAGAAACTTTCTTCCCTTTTCCTCCATCCACAATGCTTCTTGAGTCAACCAAGTGGCTACCTCCTACCTCAGGACCAATTAAGTGTCGTCCCAGATATCAACTTCAGATAAACATTGATGGAAGCAACTTTTATCTGTAAAAACTGTTTGACCTGGTAATCACTGGCCAATTTAAGTAAGAGCTTCTGTGCACCACCTCAAACTCAAGCATCCCTTAGTAGCTGGTAAACTACTGAGAATGAATGAAATGACTATTTCTGTGGAGCACTCAAGACACTTCCAAAGAAACCATTTAAGTAGAATAGTGATTCCCAAAGTGGGCACCACTGCCCCCTGGTGGGTGCTGCAGCAATCCAGTGAGCAGTGATGGCCACAGGTGCATTTATCTTTCCTATTAATTGCTATTAAAAATTTTTTAAAATTAATTTCCAAGGGTGCTAAGTAATATCTTTTATGGAAAGGGGGCAGTGGGCAAAAAAAGTTTGGGAACCACTGAAGTAGAAGGTAATCTTAGCAAAAATAATAACCTCATGGAAGGCTCTTTGTTTTAATTGTCATGGTCTTTTCCTTATCTCCCTAGGATGAAAAGAACCAGCTGATGACAACAAATGTATGGCTTAAACAGGTAACCTAAAACTGAAAAGGTAACAAATATAAAAAGTTGATTCCCCAGAAGAATTTATAATTGTGGATATTTTTTTTTAAATAAGGGAAGCATTGTTCATAGGGTGTTCTGAGGCCATCTGGCTTAAGTCCCTATCCCAATCCTTAAATTTAAACTATCTCCTAATTAATTTCAATTCAATTTATTAAGTGCCTACTCTGTAGACCTACTGTGCTAGGTAAGGGGCGGAGGAGAAGAGGGGAGGATATTCAATATTTAGATAAGACACAGATTAATTAACTAATGAATATTCTACTACAATAGTCCTGCCCTTAAGGAATTATAAGATAGTCATACAACACAGATAACAACAATATAAACATTACACAATAAATACAGTATGCAAGTACAAGATAAAGGTTATTCTTGAGGGAAGAAGGGGATCTGGGAGGCTTTGTGGAGGAGTTGGTTTTGGAATTGGGATTTAAAGGATGGGTAAGTCTTCCACCAGTGAAGAGATAACTCAGCATCACACTACAAGGTTGAGGAATAGTCAAGATAGGAATACAGTTGAGGCTTCACGAAAACCACAGAACTATGTTCGTATGTTTGCACTTCAATTCAGTTTTATGCTTTACCCAATAATGATCGCATAGTTAGGGATAGGGGCTAAGCCTGTGATCTAATTGATACAGGGAACTGGAGAGCAAGGCAGCAGCTTCTCTGCGTGCTATATGTTGTCTTAGACTTCATCTGTATAATGAGCATCCTATTTCTTCCCTTCTCAAGATGTGGGGAAGAAGGTGGTAGAAAGGAGAAAATTTGGAACTGAAAATTAAAATTAAAAAAAAAGAAAAAGAAAAAACAAGTTACATATATAGTCTTAGTGAGTTACCCATGGGACAGGAGAAAAGGAAAATATTGTCCTCGATGTCCAGAAATGAAAGACTGCAGTGTCTGAAAATTCTAGGCTAAGGGAGTTTGATTTTAACCCATGGCATCACTCTATATATCTAAATCATATATTCATTTTGACCTTATCTTGGGATTAGAGTGTGAGATATTAGTCTATACTTAGTTTCTGCCATATTGTTTTCCAATTTTCCCAGAAGCTGTTGTTCAATTCTTATTCTAAAAGCTAGTGTCTTTGGTTTTATCAAACATGAGGTAGATAAGGTCATTTACCACAGTATATTGTGTATCTAATCTACACACTGATCTGCCATTTTATTTCTTAGCCAGTACTAGACTGTTTTGATGATTACTACTTTATGGTACAGTTTGAAAAATCTGGTACTGCTAAGTCACCTTCCTTCACATTTTTTTTTTTTTGCCATCAATTCCCTTGATATCTTTTACCTTTTGCTCTTTCCAAATGAATTTTGTTATTGTTTTTTCTAGTTCTAAAAAGTAATTATTTGGTAGTTTGATTGGTATGGCACTCAATAAGTAAATTAATTTAGGTAGAATTATCCTTTTTATTATATTCTCTCTGCCAACCCATGAGCAATTAATATTTTCCCAATTGTTTAGACCTGACTTTATTTGTGTTTAAAGTGTTTTGTAAATTGTGTTCACATAATTCCTGGGTTTGTTTTTGGTAATTAGATTCCCAGGTATTTTATATTGTCTAGAGTGATTTTAAATGAAATTTTTTTCTTTTTAACTCTTGCTACTGGACTTTTTTGGTAATATGTAGAAATGCTGATGATTTGTGTGTTTATTTTGTTTCCTGAATCTTTACTAATGTTATTTCAACTTGTTTTTGAGTTGATTCTCTAGAATTCTTTAAGTATATCATCATATCATCTGCAAAGAGTAATAGTTTAGTTTCTTCATTGCCTACTTTAATTCCTTCAGTTTCTTTTTCTTTTCTTATTGCTAAAGCTAGCATTTTTAACATGTATTAAGTAATAATGATGATAATGGACATCCTTGCTTCACTCCTGATCTTACTGGAAAGGCTTCTAACTTATCCTCTTTGCAGATGATACTTCCTGATGGTTTTAAGGTAGATATTATTTATCATTTTAAGAAAGATCCATTTATTTCTATAATTTCTAGTGTTTTTAGTAGAAATGGGTATTGTATTTTGTCAAAGTTGTTTTCTGTAGGAAAATTGCTTTACTTTGGTATTCTGTCACTCTAGTATTCTTTTATAGCATTATCTTAAGGTTAGTTGGAGAGAATTTTCAGAGAGGTTCGAGCTTTCTGTGCCTCTACTCTGCCATCTTGGCTCCACCTCTCAGAGCTCTCAATCCACTGAGCCACCTGGGCTCCCATTTCAACTTGAGTTGGACATCACTGATTTAAATGACCAAATCCTGTCTTTCACATATACCATTACAGTCTTCAGCTATCATATATTAGGTCCCAATGTAGTATATTTGAGATTCAGTAGAAAAAGTAATTAAATGAAGGATGCTTATGGTTTCATTTGTGCAGTTGGTATACAACTCAAAAAGCTAGTCTAGGGGGCAGCTGGGTAGCTCAGTGGATTGAGAGTCAGGCCTAGAGATGGGAGATCCTGGGTTCAAATCTGGCCTCAGACACTTCCCAGCTGTGTGACCCTGGGCAAGTCACTTGACTCCCATTGCCCACCCTTACCACTCTTCCACCAAGGAGCCAATACACAGAAGTTAAGGGTTTAAAAAAAAAAAAAGCTAGTCTATCATGTGCACAAATCTGGTACAGACATTGGAAATGGAAAATGAACTGCATTCAGAATTAAGTAGGAGAAGGACAGCAGGCTGAATTGTCTTTGGGAATTCGTCCAGCACCTTTTTTTTTTTTTTTAGCCCTTACTTTCTGTCTTAGAATCAATATCGTATATTAGTTCCAAGGCAGAAGATGGGAAAGGGCTGGGCTATGGGATTTAAGTGACTTGCCCCTGTCACACAGTTGAGAAGTGTGTGAGGCCAGATTTGAACTGAAAACCCTCCTATCTCCAGGCCTACTTCTTAATCCATTAAATTACCTAATTGCCCCCTGCCAGTACTTTTTTTTTAAAACTCTTACCTTCCACCTTAGGATTAATATTGTGTATTAGTTCCAAGGCAGAAGAGTGATAAGGGCTAGGCCATGAGGGTTAAGTGACTTACCCAGGGTCACACAGCTGGGAAGTGTCTTAGGCCAGAGTTCAACCCAACATCTCCCATCTCTAGGCCTGACTCTCACTGCACAGCTGCCCCCTATCCAATACTTTTAACAATCTCAGATTTCCTCCTGAAACAGAGGCTCATTTGTAGTATTGGTATTCATCCAATGATGATTTGAGACTATGAATCATGGAATATAATATTATCTGAAGAATTTAAATGGCAGTCACCCAAAGAGCATTGAGAAACCAGATGGTGGGCATAGGAGGCCACACCATATCCAATCAGTTGATCAACAAGTGTTTATTGAGCACCAGTTATGTTCCAGGCACTATTTCCAGGTACCATGGATAAAATAATAATAATAATAATCTTCGCCTTAATAGAATTTCCATTTTTCCAGGGGAAACAATATGTAAAAATATATTAGCAAATGTAAAATATATGCAAAACATCATAATCACCAAGCTGTAGGAGGTACATATTCCCCTTGCTCCTCTAGAGCTAAATGTACAAGTCTAATGCTTTTTACATGTGACAATGTTTTAAAAATCTAGAGATAGGAATCTTGTCCTACCTACATCTTCCTAACTCTATCCAAGGAGAGTACTAATTAGGTAAATTCACCTATACCCAGTTACCACTGATATTTCTGTGGGAAAAGTTCATTCTAAATGTATTTTCCTATGTCAGCAGTAGTGGGGAAGAGTTCAGAAAATACGGGACATGGGAATGATGATATAGACCTGTCTAATGGAAGTGGTAGGGCAGCTAGATGGATAGAAAGCACTGGGCTTAGAATCAGGAAGGCTCAAACCTGGTATGGGACACTTACTGATTGTGTGACCCTGGGCAAGTCACTTAACCCTGTTTGCCTCAGTTCATTACCTGTAAAATGAGCTAGAGAAGGAAATGACAAACCACTGTAGTGTATTTGCCAGGGAAAATCCAAATGGAATCACAAAGAGGTGAAATGACTCGACAACAAAAATGGAAGAGGTAGATGGTGGCCCAGTAGATACTAGGATTGGAGACAGAAAAACCTGAGTTCAAATCTAGCCTTGAACACTTACTAACTCCATGATCCTCAGGAAGTCTCTTAACTTCCATTTGCCTCAATTTCCCCATTTATATCTCCAGGGTTATTGTGGAGGATCAAATGAGATAACAATTGTATTATCAATAATATGGAAATAGGTATTGATCAATGACACATGGAGAAACCAGTGGAAATTCGTGTCGGGTACTGGGGGGTGGGGGGCTGGGGGGAGAGAGAGAAAGAACATGATCATGTGACCATGGAAATTTTTTTCTAAAAAATTAAAAATTAAAAAAAGAGATAATAATTGTACAAATGTTCAGCCCTTCCCTGTCTCAAGTCCCCATGATGACACTTACTAAGTGATTTTGGCTGAATCACTTGACCCCTCTAGACTCTAGTTTCTAAAGAAATAACAAATTATGTCAGAATGTTTAAATCCCTTGATGTCTCTGGGTCTCGATTCCCTCATGTACAAAATGAAGGATTGGCAAGAAATGATTTCTAAGGTCTCTTCCAAATGCTGACATTCCATGAACAGGAATTTTTCCCAGGGTCCTAAAGCCCATAATACAGCCTCTGGGTCAGACTCTGTGGTTCTGTGACTGTAATACTATTAAAATGAAAAATAAAATGCTGCACCAAAGCTGATTTTCCTACAGAAACTCATGACTTCCTCCATTCCAATCCCCTCACGTGAAACAGAAATTCTATCAATTAGAAATGGAGGGAAATAACAAGGTTGCTTCTATGATTCCAAAGGACTGATCTTCTCACCAAGTCCTCCCATATCTCATTCTCCTTCCCTGCAGTCATCCTAATGTATATTTAGATAGTCTTCCCTCATCCCACCAAAGACCTTCATCGAGGTCTAGCAGTCATTCAAAGCAAACTTCTATGGGGAGCTATTTTTGTTTGTATTGATTTTACTTTGCATATACTTTTTCCTCTTTCCTTGCACTCCACACAGTAATCAAACCCCATAAACTATAAATATATTATTAGTAGCTACTCACTGAGCCAACATGAGAAATTATTGAATGCCCTAGACCCCCAACTTCTACATCCTCCTCTCCAAGGTTAAAAGCACCTTAGTACTGGCAAACTATTAGAAGGAATGGAGAAATCAATTTTCTCCTTAGGGACATAGATTTGACCTCTTTGTTTGATATTATAAAATATATCATAGAGGCAAAGAACCTTAGATATTGGTGAGGTTAAGCTCTTCATTTTATATATTGAGAAAGTGCATAGTCTAGCATTTGTCATTGATTTAGAGCTAGAAAGCACCCCAAAGACCCTTTAGTCCTACCCCCCAGTTTACTTTATCAGCATTTAGTACTGTGCTTGGCACATAGTAAGTGCTCAATAAAGGTTGATTGATTTACCAGATGAGGTAACTGAGGACCAAGGAGGGTAAGTAATTGTTGCCTCAGAACAAATCCCAGACTGAAAATTTAAAAAAATTTTTAAATTTAAACCTCTACCTTCCGTCCTGGAGTCAATACTGTGTATTGGCTCCAAGGCAGAAGAGTGGTAAGGGCTAGGCAATGTGGGTCAAGTGACTTGCCCAGGGTCACACAGCTGGGAAGTGTCTGAGGCCAGATTTGAACCAGGACCTCCCATCTCTAGGTCTGGTTCTCAATCCACTGAACTACCCAGCTGCCCCTGAAAATAATTTAGAAAAAGGTTTATGAAGTCATCCATCACATAAGCATTCCTCAGGTATGAAGGAATATACTCTGCTACCAGGTTTCCCTTAAGACATGGTTTTGACTGTCCTGCTCTAGCTCTAAGCAGTGGGAAGGAGATAAAAAATACTGGGAGAGTTATCTTTGGCTCTCTTCCCTCCCCACACTGTCTTGTAAAGACCTGTCCTTGTTTGAGCCATATGGAAATATGCATTGCATGAAACTACTGAAATAACCCATATCAGACTATTTATAGCCCGGGGCGGGGGGGGGGTGCAGAGGAAGAGAGAGAAAGGGAGAGAATATGATTTATAAAAGGTTAGGTTAGAAAACATTTGGCAAAAATTGTTTCTATGCGTAATTGAAAAAAATCAATAAAAGTCCTGAGAGACTTATAAGAAAGAATGCTATCCACATCAAGAGAAAGAACTGTGGGAGTAGAAACTCAGTAGGAAAACATGACTTATCATTTGTTTATTATGGGCATAGGATTTGGGGTTTTGTTTTTAAAAGATTACTCTATTACAAAAATGTATAATATAGAAACAGGCATCGAGTGATAATACATGTATAACTCAGTGGAATTGCTTGTCAGCTCTGAGAAGGGGGAGGGAAAAGAAGAGAGAAAGTACATGAAACATGTAACCATGGAAAAACAATTTAAATAAATAAATAAACAAACAATTTTAAAATAAATAAAAAATCATCCATCATATGGGAGAGGTGAAAAAGAGAGAGTCTGTAAGTTGTGAATTGTATAGAATTCAAACAAAGGAACAAGGCAACAATAGATGATTGGCCAGCTTCCAGATAAGACACATAAGCTGCTCTTAAGCTAAATAGAGGGAAAAAGTTCATTATATTAATCTTCAGATCTGACTGAATTTCTGGTCAGTGCAACCTAGGTCTTGACTTGAACATTAAACGAATCTGTTCTCTAAGCAATACATCTGGTTTCTCCACCACGCAGGACTCGTTTCAAATGATGCAATAAAGTTTTCCCACATGATTCATCCAAGGTCACACAGGGAGTCAGTATTAGAGGATGGGGTGTACAGGATGTTCTGGGAAGACTAGAACAACTGGGGCAATGGCTTGCCAAGCCCTTTTCTAGGCTGCTTTTCCTCCTTTGGTATCTACCTGCCACTCAATTCTCACCTGTGGCTCCAAAACAGGGGTTGGCAACGTATGGCTCTCGAGCCATATCTGGCTCTTTTGAGGGCCAGATATGGCTCTTTCTGCAGGAGCCATAAAGTCAATTTTTTTCAGGCGCTGTTACAGGAGCGCGCACTGTGAGCACTGTACGGCTCTCACGAAATTACATTTTTAAAAATGTGGCGTTTATGGCTCTCACGGCCAAAAAGGTTGCCGACCTCTGCTCCAAAAGGCTGTAGCATGCACAGTGGCCACACTCTGATAAACTATCTTGGCAGGTGGGATAAACTAGGTTGAGGGTAACCAACAAGTATCAAACCCATTGGTGAGTTAGGGGAGAGCCTACCCCAGGGATATGAAAGCTTCCCTGGAGGAAGGGGCAGATGAGAACAATTTGTTCCAACAGCCATGAAGGTAGCTGAAGCAGGTACTGTAGAAAGCTTAGAGCTTGGTCAACCTTGAAGAAGCCAAGGTCATCCACAGCATCCTGAACTATCACCAGTCACCCTGACTTTTGTCTTGCCCCTGGACTTGGATGACTCTAGAAATGAAAGTGAGGCTGATGACTACAACTCTGCCTCACCTAAATCCAATTTATGCTTGAGACAAAATACATCACCCCGATGTCATTGTTTCTCTTCAGAAACTGAGGATGAACAATATTAGAGGATGGATTGAGCCTGGGTTCTTTGACTTCAAAGCAGGTGTTCTTTCTGCTATACAACAGTAACTCCACACCCAGGAAGGTCAAGTCCAGGAACATATAATTACAAAGTGGCTTGTTGTTGTCGTTCAGTCATTTCAGACACATACAACTCTTTGTGACTCCATTTGGGGTTTTCTTGGCAAAGATACTGGAATGATTTGCCTTTTCCTTCTCCAACTCATTTTACAGATTAAGAAACTGAGGCAAGCAGAGTTAAGTGACTTACCCAGGGCTACACAGCTAGTCAATATCTGAGGACAGAATTGACTTCACAAAGATGAATCTTCATGAGCCTAGACCAGGCAGATCTAGCCACAATAAGCAATACCACTACTCAAACCAGTTTGAGACTGAAATTTAATTGTTTTTACTTTAAGTTTAATGTTCTTCCCATTATTTCATGCTAGCACTCAAGAGACTACTGTATAAACAGCCTCTGCCTTGCAAAGTTTTTATTTCAAGGGGACCAGGGTCATCAAAAATAAAAAAAAGTTGTGTTCTGAGTCACCAAGCTTCCCAGTTCAGTAGGTAGTAATAAGCATGTACATATGACCTTCAGTCCCTGTGAAAGCTTTTACAGAAGTATCAGGAGTCAGGAGCTAAAAATGCATCACCAAGGTAAGGTGCAGTTTGAAGGACCAACCAAGGGAGACAGATGCCTGCTAGGCAATTCCTCAAATGCCTACAACTTGCCAAACATCCCCACCACAATCTATGTGGTGATGAGCACTCGGAACAACCTGTGTCTGTAGAGTCTGTCATGTAGCATCTCAAGTTAGTTTCTGAGTTAAATAGGGCAGGTATTCTTCTAAGTCACATAGGCAGGTCTGGGGGAGGCAAGAAAGCCCAGTTGTGGATAAGAGGACCAAGTGGCCTATGGCTTCAAAGACAGCTCCAAAGGATGTGTGCCTTTATTCATTTACTCGTTGTCAGTGCCTTGCCTTACCAAGGGGCCATCTAAGGTGGTGCAGTGGAAAGAGCTCTGAACCTAAGGTCAGGAAGACCTGGCTCAGACTTATGATGTGTGACTCTAAGCAAGTCACTTAATCCCCTGTTTGCCTCAGTTTCCTCATCTGTAAAATGGGGATAATCAGAGTACTTGCTTCCTAGAATTTTTATGAGGATCAAATGAGATTATTGTAAAGTGTTCAGCACAGTACCTAGCACATAATAAGCACTATTTAAATGTTCTGTAGTTTTGTCGTTTTTCTGTCATTTCTGACTCTTTGTGAATCCATTCAGAGTTTTTTGGGCAAAGATACTAGAGGGGTTTGCCATTTTCTTCTCTAGCTCATTTTACATATGGGGAAACCGAGGCAAAAAAAGGTTAAGCAACTAGCCCAGGGTCACAGAGCTAGTAAGTATTCAAGCCCAAATTTGAACTCAGGAAGATGAGTTTCCCTGGCTCCAGGTCTGACACTCTATCTACTGTGCCACCTAGCTGCCCCATCTAAATATTAGCAATAATTATGATTATATTATTATAATTATCATTAGGGGATAGGACCTGGAGTCAGGAAGATGAGTCTTCCTGAGTTCAAATCTGGCTTCATATACTTATTAGCTAAAATAGGGTCACAAAAAATCAGACATGAACAACAATTCTAAGAAAAGAATCAGACTTACTCTTATTTCAAGGCTACCTGTAGACAGCAAATAATAGCTAGGAGGTCTTGGGCTGGTATTCATTTTTGAAATTGTTTTAATTTTAATTATTATGCAAAACACACTTCCTATTGGTCACTGTTGTAAGAGCACACTCATATAAACCAAACTCCACCCCCAAATAAAGCCATTAATACATTGATGTGAAAGATAGTATTCTTTGATCCCCATCCATCTGGCTCCAAGAGTTCCTTCTCTGGAGGTGGATAACATTCCTCATCATAAATCTTTCAGGATTGTCCCAGATCATCACATTGCTGAGAGCAGCCAAGTTTTCACAGATAATCATCATCTAGTATTGCTGTTACTGTGTACAAGGTTCTCCTGGTTCTTATTTCCTTCTGCATCTGTTCATGAAGGTCTTTCCAGCTTTTTCTAAAATCATCCTGTTTATCTTTTCTTATAACACAACAGAATTCCATCACCAACATGTATCACAATTTATTCAGCCATTCCACAGCTGATGGAAGACATCCCCTCAATTTCCAATTCTTCCCCACCATCAAAAGAGCTGCTATAAACAATTTTGCACAAGCAGGTCCTTTCCCCTTTTTAATGATCTCTCTGGGATACAGACCCAGTAGTGGTATTATGGGATCAAAGGGTACATACACATAGTTTTATAGCCCTTTGGGCATAAATTCCAAATTGCCCTCCAGAATGGCTGGATCAATTCACAATTTTGCCACCAATGTATTAGTGTCCTTGGGCTAGTATTCCTTAAAAGTGGCCTTGATAATATAGTTATAGACTTGTGTAAGAATTAAAATTTAGTTATTATAGCTATATATTAGAATTATGTGGCCGCCAGGAATCAACAGTTCAGGTTGATTCCGTAATTAAATCAGACCCAAGTCAGTATCGGGTTGAGGAGTTTATTTACAATCAGGAAGGTAAGGTAAGGATAAAGAGAAAAGGGAGGTTAGAAGTCTAATCAAATGAAGCTGTAAGCCACAGGGCCCAACAGCCAGATAGGCAAAGTTTAGAATTGGCCCAGCTAGGCCAAGGAAGCCAGCCTAACTTACCCACGTGACAATACAGAGTATAAGCTGTCTGTGGTCTCAGGAGATGCTTCTTCCTCCAGTTCCAGACGGCAACTGCCCCACAGGAAGTTCACTCACTTACTTAAAGAGATCGTGTCTTTCATCACTTCCTGTGGTCCACCTCTAATTTAAATGGACAAATGGCAGTTTCTACATTGATTTGGACTGCCCAAAGGGCAGTCCCTTATTCTTGATTTGTTACTTATTGTCACGTGTGGGTAACTCGTCTCCCCTCCCCACTAAGGGAGGTGGGAGTGACATCATTAGCACGCCTGGGTTGAGTAGATTTTTGACTATTAATGGGATCTGGCTAATTCTATTTACACAATCCCCCCTGATGATCATTGGGTGCCTAGTCACCCCAAGTGATCATGTTACACAAACATCTTCTACCACAAAGGTCCTTCTAACTACAATAGTTAGAGATAAGAGGGAAATGGAAAAGAGAGAAAGCAAAACCAATGTTTTACTAAGCGCGTTGACAAGAAACCAATTGGGGGCAGTCCCCAATCAGCATATCATGTACAATTAAAGTAACTGTTCAAAACCCATCAGTCCATTCATTAGTACCCAAAGTTCGTTCTGGATCACTTGATGCAACAAACCCCATCAGTTCAATCAATTGCAACCCAAAGTTCATTCTGGATCTCTTGATTAAACGTAGGTTCTTCAGGCATCTCTCTGCAAACAGTTCATTCTCTGGATTAAGGAATCAGCAAGTTTCTTTCCCTGAGAATTTTCTCAAACAAAACCAAAAATTAAATCTTGGATATAATAAAAATACGATTAATCTTGGATTTTATAAAAATACAATCCCCCCTGACGTGGGTATTTAGAAAGAAATACCCAGATCAGCTCAATATATACAGATGAGTCATGGGGTTGTATGAGTCAATTCAAAAGAAACAAGAAAGAAAAAAATATAAAAATCAAATAGAAGAAAATTGAAGCTTTTGAAAAAGAAAGGCATTAAAATCAAAATCAAATATCAAAAGTTATGTACATAAAAAATTTTTGAAGAAAACAAAATAACAGGCCCTTGTATTAGGGTCTAATCAATTATAATTTCCATCCTACTAGTCTGTAGGATACAATGCAGTAATACTGCACTTACCCATTTGCAGCTAAGACTACAGGAAGTTGCCATTCTATAAGAGAGAAAAAAGGACCAGATTTAAATGCAAGGGAAGCGTCTGTCATTCCCTTTACTCTCAGGAGTATATGGGTGAGCCAAATAATAGCCAACCTGCGGTACCTGACTGGCAGTGTAGTTCGGAGAGTCCTACGTCTTAACATATGTTAAGCGTCGCAGCTTCGATTCTTACACTGAGTTCAAGTCCTCAGTGTTGGCGTGGGAGTACCTCAATCCCACCTGTATATGTGTGATCTCTTTAACCTCGTGCTCCTTGGCACTGTGCAGATGTTCTCAGAAATCCCATTGGATTTGTCGGTCGGTCTTCATGACCTTGTGCTTTCCTTAGCACTTGACTGTGTAGATGGGAAGGCTTGGCACAGCACCTGGCACTGTAGTAAGTGCTTAATAAATATTGATTGAGGGGAAACAAGAAAGATGGTTGAGAACTTATCTTGGCACTCTAAAGTGTCTCTGTGGAGTCTGGTTATCTGGGACCTTTGTGTCTGTGTTGCTTTGTGTGTCATAAGTACCTTTGCACCTGGTGATAAAGTGATCTGTTTAGAGGTCTTGGGCACATAATACATTGTGGGCTTGGAGATCAAGACCCCCCCAGTCACAAGATCAGAGATAGCTTTATCCCTGACAGTCCCTTCAGAGCCCTTCCTTAATCTGCAGAAGTCACAGAATATTTGCATCAGGTGATCCTGGACCCTGACAATTCTCCATACAATGGAACCTGAAGACAAGGAAGCTGGAGGACCTGCCTAGCATTCCAGTCCAACCCCTTTATTTTACAGAGGAGAAAATTCTGGTCCAAGGAAGCTATATGAGTTGCCAAGTTAGCAATTGATGTGAGATTTGAACACAAGTCCTCTGACTTTTAGAATCAAACCACAAAGGTTAGAGGACAAACTCAAAACTTCCTACATTTATTTAAATGTATCAGCTCTGATTCATTTATGTTTTGAACTGTTATTACCTTGACATATTTCCTAACTCATTCCTTTGGCTCTTTCCCTTCTTATTACGAGGTCCATTTGCGCTTCTTATTCAGCCAGAAACAGATAGCTGAATTATCCCGGATAAAATGATGGGAGAAGGCCCAAAGGCTATTTGGTAGAAATGACCTTAAAATTAAAGTGAAGCAAAATTAAATTAATTTTAAGAATTTCACAACACACCTTCCTTCAGATAACCTGGGTCGTCTTATTAGATAATAAGACTTGGAAATCAATAGGAAAGTTTATTGTAAAGGAGGAAGGATACAGAATCATTATTTCTGGCATCAGGAGACTGAGCAGAATCCCATTTCTCTCACTTTCTACCGTTAGGACCTTGGAGAAATCATTTCTAGTCTCTGGGTCCATCTATGGTCCTCAATTTCCTCATTCAAAAACAATGGCTAAAGCCTCATCTAGCTCTAAAGTTGATCTTGTGATTCTGAATTACATATTTGAGCCTCAGTCGCATTTGATTTAACTTTTAAACTGAATGATTTTAAAGGCTGGTTTATTTGCAGTGAGAAAAATCCAATTTAGTAGGGTTTAAACAGAATATTGTTTCAGATCATCATAACCTAAGCAGGCAAAGGTTATTTTATGTAAATGTGGAAGGAAGGAAATGAAGGAGGAGATGTTATAGTGCATATTTGGAATCAAGAAATCTTTTTTTTTTCCTATGGATTAACTTTAATATTTGGTTCTACTGTCTGTCCATCTCTTTCCCTGTTCCATTTCCTGTCAGTGTTAAACAATCCTGAGCTCATATTTGGAAAGGGCTTTCAGAAACGCGTCTGGAACAGGCTGCACAAACATGGGATGTTATTTCTAAGCTGCCCCTGGAAGGAGAGAAGGACAGGGAGGGGAGCCCTCCTGAGGTTCCAGAGCTGCAGGAGATCAAGGGTCAGGGGAGCAAGGATGTTGTCAGCAATTTCCTGGGGCTTTTGAGAGATGGAGACGCTGGGGGGGATGTGGCTTTGAAGCCTCTTTACCCTCGTTGTGGGCAGGTTGTAGGGGGAATAGTGGGACTGCCACTGTGGTTCTCACTCTGTCCCTCAGTAATCTTGGGTTAGAGAGATCAGCAAACACTATGTTGGTTGTGTTTTGTTCAATATGTGAATCTGAATGAGAATCGATTGATTGATTTAACCCTTACCTACTGTCCTAGAATCAATACTGTATATCGGTTCCAAGGATGAAAAGCAGTAAGGGTCACAGAGCTGGGAAGTGTCTGAGTCTAAATTTGAACCCAAGACCTCCCATCTTTATACTTTGGCTCTCAATCCACTGAGCTTCCTCGATGCCCCCCACTTGATAAGAATTTAAATGAGAAACATTTCCATGGATGTTTCTGGGGAAACCACACCTAGATACATTCAGAATCCCTGAATTTTTGGATTTGTCATAGAAGAAAGGGAGGGCATCAAGATTCCAGGTTCTTTGCACAGTCTTACCAAAAGGGTTAGCATCGTGGCATCTTCACTTTAGAGCTAGATGGGAATTTTAGAGGCTATCTTTGCTAACCCCCTCGTTTTACAGAAGAAGAGCAGAGGCAAACAGAGGTTAAATGACTTGCCCAGATGATACAGCTAGTAAATGTCTAAGCCAGGATTTGAATCCAGGTCTTCCTGACTCCAAATCCAGTACTCTATCAACTACAGCATGCTGACCCAAACCCATCTTATCATATTCTCTTCAAAGGTTTAGATGAGTGGAGACCTGACACTTTCACTGACCCTGTTACCTTTATATTGTCTCTTCTCATAGATTCACAGATTTCAGTCCTCTCCTAAATAAATGTTTTGGTATTTTGAAGTGGTAAGCAATTCAGAAAAGGAATCTTTCTGAATTCGTTTCATATAGAGATTAGGCTTTTTGTTGACCCATTGTTTCATTCATTTTGACTCTTTGTGATCCCATTTGTCATTTCCTTCTCTAGCTCATTGTATAGATGAGGAAACTGAGCCAAGCAGGGTTAAGTGACTTTGCCCAGGGTTACATAGTTAGTAATTGTCTGGGGCTGGATTTGAACTCGGGTCTTCCTGACTCTAGGCTGGGCTCTCTAGCCACTGAGACATGCAGCTGCTCCATAGGTTGGACTAGAACACTAGATGATATCACACTCTCAAATGATTTAGAGATTCCAATTCCAAGAGGTCAGTCTATGAAACTGTTTTCTCATTTTCAGCAGCCCCAGCTCCTCCAGGATAACTTTCTCAAGTCCACATGCCTGCATACTACACGGACTGATCTCTAAGATTTTTCAGCAAAATGGGTACCCATGGAATTCTCCATGTGTCCCGTAGTGCCCAACCGAGCATCACGGAGCTCACATCAGCAAAGCCACTGCTGTTAGCGGTTGGGTCAAGGCAGTGAAAAACTCTGAATCGAAAAGGAGTCAGTGCAGAGTTTTCAGCCACCCTAATTACTGAATTAAATCAGCTACAAGCTGATCTGATCAATTGTACAGGAACTGGTCATTAAGATGTAAAACAAGACAAACAAAATGCTCATGTCACTGTCTGTAAATAAATGTAGTTCTTTGCTCCTTCTGTAGCTGGTGCTATCTACTATGTCCTAATCACACATAGCCCCCAATAGAAAAGCCCCGTAAAGTGTCTCAAAAAGACCAGGCCTTTTATTTTTAAAATCTGTAACCTTCTGCCTTAGATTCAATACAGTACAGAATAGGGGCAAGGGCTAGGCAATGGGCGTTCAGTGACTTTCCCAGGGTTGCACAGCTAGGGAGTATCTGAGGCTGCTGCAGCACCCCCTTCCCACGCCCCACTCCCATTGCTAACTTTTTAACGTTGCTCATTCCTTGTTGACTTCTTTAATCTTGGCTTTTGGCTCCCAAGAGCCAATTGTCAAATTTTCAGTATATTTACTCCTTGGAAATCAACAAACACCTCAAACTGGGGCTTGATTTATTATTTTGCGAGTTGTCTACATTTTTTTAAATGATGGAGAAAATGTCAAAAATGCAGATTAAACATAAAAGTGTATTGCCAGTTTACCAGCACATTCTTGTATTGGTTAGATTTGCACCGGGTTCAGTTTAGAGATAGTAGGACACAGATATAATTTGACGGCAAGAAAGTCTATTATGGAATATGGTTCAGGGATATTGCTTCCTGCTCCAAATCAAGGGCTTAAGTATTTTTTGAGTCAAGATCCCCTAAACTACTGAATCCTGGTTAGAAGAGACCTCATAGGTCACATGTTCCAACTCATACTGGTTTAGGAAACCTCTTTACCAGATCCTGAACAGGCCTCTGCTTGGAAACATCTAGACCAATGGTTCCCAAACTTTTTTGACTTACCGCCCCCTTTCCAGAAAAAATATTATTTAGCCCCCTGGAAATTAATTTTTAAAAAATTTAATAGCAATTAATAGGAAAGATAAATGCAGCTGTGGCCATCGCCGTTCTCCTGGATCTCTGCAGCACCCACCAGGGGGCAGTGGTGCCCACTTTGGGAATCACTGATCTAGTGAAATGGAATCAACTAACTCCCAAGACAAACATTTCCATTCTTGGATTAGGGATATCATCTTATACTGAGTCTAAATCTACCATTCTGCAACTTCCACTCATTAGTTTTTTGCCTTGCCTCATAAGCCCACGCAAAACAAGATGAAGCCTTCATCCCCATGCCAAGTCTTCTTGGAAACCATTATTATGCACCACCCTCAACTATTTTCTTCACCAGATTTCTCTTTTATTTTCTCCTGACCTCTAGTTCAGATAATGCCCCAAAGAAGCAATAAACAGACAATAAATGGTTGTGATCAATTGTCTTCCAGAGCCTATAATCAGTTCACTTAACTTGAGTAGTCAGCCAACATTAGCTCAAAGCAAAGGCATTTGCAAAGGTGGCATTAAATAAGGACAATAGCTACATGGTTTTCTTCCATAAAGTTAGGACACACCTTCCTTCAAAAATATACATTTTTAAAGGGAAGAGTGGGCACAAATTACACATCATTGTGTACTCTGGTTGTGAGGCATACAAGGAAGGAACACATGTGGTGGCCAAGGCAATTCGAGCCTCTGGTACTAGAGGACCGCCGTGTCTATTCCTTTCTTTTGGCTTCCTCACACAACTTCTACCTGGGGTACAGCATAAAGAATGAGCAGATTGCATGGCTGCTCCCTAGATCTGCTGCTCTCTTCAGCATGAGTGGCAGAGCTAATTCTCTCTTGACTCCATAGTTAATTCTTTCTTCAGCTACTTAATAAAGGCCATATCCCCTTGGGTCCAATTTCATGGTTTCAATGGCTCTGTGATATGGTGCCTCCTACTGGATGCATAGCTCTGTTTCTTGATGCCACAGCCATTGGGAAGGAGAGGTAAATCTTACCCTCAAAATTTGCCCTCTAATAAAAGTATAGGAGTTATACTCCGCAAAACTACTTCCTGCCTTGGCTATCCATCAATTATCTTTCAGGGCTGGCAAACCATTAAAGAGGTGACCAATATTTGGCCATATGATGGCAAGGTGTCTCTCTGATTTCACCAAGAATAACTCCTTCAATGAATAATATGGAAATAGGTATCAAGTGATAATGTTTGTATAACCCAGTGGAATTGCTTGTCAGCTCTGGGAAGGGGGGAGGGAAGAGGAGAGGGAAAGAAAATGAATTATGGAAACATGGAAAAATATTTTAAAAATAAAAATTTAAAGAACTTCATGTTTTGTAAAAAGATAAAAAGACATAAACAAATCTTTATGTTTCGTTTAATATATATTAACTGCCCATCTTTCTGTCACCAGTTCTACAATTCCATCCATGGGGCTAAAAGAAACTTCTTCCTTTCTTTTTCAGATTATTTATGAATATGTCTCATGTCTTTCACTAGATTATAGATTTCCCTGAGTTCAGGAATGTTTCTTTCTTCTTTGAATAATATGACTAAACATTATTGCTAAGTCGTGCTCTACATCTAATCGAAGCTCAAAAAAAAATTTTGTTGAATTGAATCGAACTATCCTATAAATGTACATTCCACTAGATATTTTCTGAACTACCACTTCCTCTGATAGAACTACTCAAGAGGAAATTAAATGAAGATTTTCATCATTCCAACTAGTCTATGTTCCAACCACCTGTTCTCCAATTGTATAGTACACAACTTGACATTGTGCTTACTTCCCAATTTTGGACTGGAATTGATATTTTCCTGATTAAATTGGAGCAGAGAGGGAGAGAGATATTATCCTAACTGTAGTCAACACTGCAAAGCAATAGGTCATGTGATAAGTAATTAAAGAAGTGTGAGTAATGGTTATATCTAAAATTTTTCCCCAGTTTTGTTCCTCTCATATACATTATCTTCCCTGACAACTCAACTACAATAACAAAGTTAAAAAAACAAAACACAAAAATTTTACCTAGAATAAAATGAATGCAACAATGAAATAAATTGTTGGATCAATATTTCTGATTATGAATTAGATTTAGATACTTAGCAACTAAGTGCTAAAAAGGTCATAGCAACTAGCAGCATAAAGGAGAATTTTAGAGTTCTAGTAACTACCCAAATATGAATCCCAAATAGAAATTACTTCTCATTACATTACTATGGGAGAAATCTTTGAAGTTTTTATTCCATAGGAAATAGCCCAAATCAAGATCAGACGGATTAGATTTTTAGAGAGAATTTTCATTCATATATTTCGATGTACATATGACAATAAAAAAGGATGGGCTGGATGCATGAAAAAAATGAAGAATAATTTATGGATGGTCTTTATGCTATCTTGAAGACATGGAAGAGTAAGATGTCAAGAGTATGCAAGTGGATCAGCTCGGTGGCTCAGTGGATTAAGAACCAGACCCAGAGATAAGAGGTCCTGGGTTCAAATCTAGCCTCAGATTCTTCCTAGCTGTGTGACCCTGGACACTTAACCTCCATTGTCTAGCCCTTATCATTCTTCTGTCTTGAAACTAATACACAGTATTAAGTCTAAGACAGAAAGTAAGGGGGGGGGGGGTGTATGTGTGTGTGTGTTTTTAAAAAAGGAGTATGCAAGAAAGGCCTCCAGTATATTAAGGAGACCACTTATGGTGAATTTATGCAAGGATCTGCACAAGTGTTACAGGACAGGTAGGCATGGATTGTTTGCAATCTGAATCAGTAGAGAAAAAATTCATATCAGTGAGATACTTGTACTGGAGTGTTTTCACTCCTACAGAAAAGGGAGAGAACGTCTTTTTAATAAAAGAGCACAAAGAAATACCCCACCTGTGCCAGCTCCTCAGAGAAGCACAGAAAAAAAATCTGCTCTTCTAGCTGGTGCTAAAGAACTGTTGGTCCATGGGAAGGCCCTTTCTCATAGTGATGCAAATTTTATGTCTGCTATTACAAGCTCTTTAAGGGATTGAATCTACTTAACTTTCTTTTTCCAAGATGGAGCACAATGCCGTGCAAATTTGGGGGCATAGTAAATATTAATCATGATGATGGCTTGGCTGTATTGCCATAGTCAATTAGTCTTCAGGCTTTGTGAATATTTTATGATTTTAGCATGCAGTCATATCATCCATTTGTATATTCTTGACTCAATTATAAGAGTGGATGTCACAGTAATCCTGAAAGAATCACATGGAACAGGACTCTTTAATTCAGAGTAATGTCATTCCACAAGAGACTCTATAATTGCTCACTGTCCAGACAATAGACAGAAATGCAGAGGAATTTAATTTTCAGGTCGGATTCCATGAGATTTGGTATCTCAACCTTTATTAAAAGCCCCATGCACTATAATTGTGATATCCATCCATCATCCTCTCATGCTTCACAATCCAGTCAAGTAAGTCACTGGGATTGGGTGGGGTTTTGCCCTGTTTTTCAAATGGTGCCTGAATTCATTGAACTCTCTGACATCATAATTAATAAACTTATTTTGTTAGAAATGAAACATATATGAGTATATGGAAGCTAACCAGATCCCAAGCATTATCTTAACATCTAAATGGAAACTCACAAGAAGACATTCAGATGACAGCATAGGAGGAAAATCTTGGCATACATTAATTTTTTGTTTCATTTCATTCTAATATTGCTCTATATAACATTATGGTGTTATTTTTAAAACCCTTAACTTCTGTGTATTGGCTCCTAGGTGGAAGAGTGGTAAGGGTGGGCAATGGGGGTCAAGTGACTTGCCCAGGGTCACACAGCTGGGAAGTGTCTGAGGCCGGATTTGAACCAAAGACCTCCTGTCTCTAGGCCTGACTCTCAATCCACTGAGCTACCCAGCTGCCCCAACATTATGTTTTATGTTTAGGTATTTTCCTCATTCCTTTCTCCTGACAACCATAGGAATGCCATCACATTCCTTGCACCAAAGCAAAGCTTCTAAAATTGGGATAATTAAGACTGAGAATGTAAATTCCATTTTTTCTTGTAAACAAAATTAGATTTGACCAAACATGTTGAGGGGTAACACGACCATGTCCTTACCTTCTTCCATTGGGGTGAAGAGTGGAAGTGAAACTTAACTAGACCTAACTTGATTTCTCCATCTAGATCAGCAAAACTACTGGAATCCTGTGATCCGGCATGTGACTTACCCCATCATCATGAAGGGATCAGCAGACTGAAAATTATTAGCCAACTTCTTCATCAAGTATCCACTAATTAGAGATATCTTGGACTCTCTAGGAGAGAACTGAATAATGAGCTTTCAGGATTACGTTTAAATGATTCAGGAACATGGATTAATTATCTCTGATCATGATCATGAACCATTAATTTATTGGTTATTGCTAGCCTAATAAATAAATTGATTTTTCTTACCTGGAACCCAGTCTCTCAGAATTTTTACTCACCACATTTGTCTAACAAAGGCTATAGAGCCATGAAAAATATGCAAGGCTAATGACTATCGAATACTTTTCAGATCTGATGTTAGATGTCTTGGATAAACTAGATAACTAGAATTAATTTAGTTTATTCTCCCTGTCTTTATTATTAATATTATTTTTCATGAGAAATCCAGCTGCAGAAAATTAACCAAAGAAAAATTGTTTGGATCTACCAACTAAATTTTTTTGAGGGGTCGGACCTATGTGGTCATCAGTATTTGGAAATCCTGGTATGGAAAATCCTTCTCCTGACATGGATCACCCAGTATGTCAACAAGCATTTATCATGTACTTTTTATGTACCAGACACTGTGCTAAGCACTACAGATTATAGAAAAAGGCAAAAGCAGGCCCTGACCTCAAAGGGTTTACATTCTCAGAAACTTACATATAATCTACAATCTTAGAAAAGTGGCCTAGAGCACTGAGAAATTAATAGTTCTTGGCACACATTTACTATGCTTGCTATATGGCTTGATTAAGTAACTGGTCCATAATCACAGAATGGATCAAAGACAAGACCGGAATCCTTGGCTGATACTCTATCTCCTTTGCCATGCTACTTAGTTAAAGATAAGAATTAATACATTAATATTTAAATATGACAATTATAAAAGCATTGGATGTTAAGGGCAAAGATAGAGAGACTTCTCACTTTCTCTGTTGTTCAGACTCACTTCTCATCATGAAATCATACTCCTGGGGGCAGCTGGGTAGCTCAGTGGATTGAGAGCCAGGCCTAGAGATGGGAGGTCCTAGGTTCAAATCTGGCCTCAGACACTTCTCAGCTGTGTGACCCTGGGCAAGTCACTTAACCCCCATTGCCTAACCCTTACCACTCTTCTGCCTTGGAACCAATA
>NC_058131.1:165351415-165385026 GCF_016433145.1 Gracilinanus agilis | reverse complement strand
AGAAAGAAAGAAAGAAAGAAAGAAAGAAAGAAAGAAAGAAAGAAAGAAAGAAAGAAAGAAAGAAAGAAAGAAAGAAAGAAAGAAAGAAAGAAAGAAAAGCAAGTATAAAGGAAAATGGACTAAAAAAATTAACTCCACTACTCATTGGGAAAGCTTTTTTTTATTAAGATAAAACATTTACTTAAAGTGAGATAAATATGAATATGTCCTTATCCATTTTTCATAGTTTTCATAAGATTTAGCAGCTTGAAGCTATATACTAAGATGTTTTGGGACACCCTGTATAAGTATATTCAAAATAAATAAAAAATAAATACAAATAGTTAAATTCAAGGTTGCTTGAGAGGGAGACCTCTAGCATTCAGAGAAATTTAGGGAGGCTCTCTATACAAGATGGTGCTTGAGTTGTGTCTTAAAGGAAAGAGAGGGTTTCTATGGAGCAAATGGAAGGATTTCAAGGTGGAGGAGACCTTAGAGACCTGATGATCCAATGACCTAGTCTAATTCCTTTATTTTAGAAGGGAGGGAGATGAAGCCTCAAAAATAAAGTGACTTAAATAAGGTCACATAATAATAGTAGAGCCAAGATTAAGAACCAGGTTTTCATTTAGTCTCATAGTGAGAAAAGAGTAATTGTACAACAGCGATGGCATTGAAAGAAATAACCAACCATTCTACACATGACAAATCTTCAGATAAAAAGTGACTGTCTCTCTTTCAGCGCTGATGGACGCTTTGAAGGCTCCCTGATGACCAAGGTCATAGTAAGACACAATGGAACCATTGTTTGGACTCCTCCATCTAGTTACAAAAGCTCCTGCACGATGGATGTGACATTTTTCCCATTTGACCGGCAGAACTGTTCAATGAAATTTGGTTCCTGGACTTATGATGGCACCATGGTTGACCTTGTTTTAATCGATGAGAATGTTGACAGGAAAGACTTCTTTGATAATGGAGAATGGGAAATACTCTATGCCAAAGGCATGAAAGGAAACAGAAGGGAGGGTTTGTATTCTTACCCTTACGTTACATATTCTTTTGTTCTGAGGCGTCTGCCTCTGTTCTATACCCTTTTCCTCATCGTCCCTTGTCTTGGATTGTCCTTCCTGACCATCCTTGTCTTTTATTTGCCTTCTGATGAAGGAGAAAAACTCTCTCTCTCCACATCAGTCCTAGTTTCCCTGACTGTTTTTCTCCTAGTGATTGAAGAAATCATCCCATCTTCTTCAAAGGTCATCCCCCTGATTGGGGAATATCTGCTGTTCATCATGATTTTTGTCACCCTGTCCATCATCATCACAGTCTTTGTTATCAATGTTCACCACCGTTCTTCTTCCACTTACCACCCTATGGCCCCTTGGGTAAAAAGATTGTTTCTCCAAAAGCTCCCGAAACTTCTCTGCATGAGAGGCCCCATTGATCGCTACCCCTTCCCAGATGTGGTGGAAAGCCAGCCAGAGGCTAAAGCAAAGATGCCAGCAAAGCAGAAACAGAAACAAATGAAGGATGGAGAAAAAATACTGGTAGCCTTTTTGGAAAAGGCTGCCGAGTCTATTAGGTACATCTCTAGGCATGTGAAGAAAGAACATTTCATCAACGAGGTGAGTGAACTCAGAAAACATAGAAGTCAGCATCAGCTAGGGTTATGATAATAATAGGTTAGGATAATAATAATTAGTAATATTAATAAATAGTCATCACAATCATTATAGCTAGCTTTTATATAGTACTTACTTTTTTTACTTTTACAATTTTATTTACAATTATTATTTTTGGAAATTTTTAAAATAATTTTTATCTCATTTATAATTTTTTATGATTATTTAGACAATTTTTAAAAACAATTTTTACCTTTATTTTTATCCTTTCAATGATTATCTCATTTGATCCTCACAACAACCCTGGGAGGTAGGTGTACTATGATCCCCATTTTATGGTTGAGTTAACTGAGGCAGACAGAGGTAAAGTAATTTGCCCAGGCACATAGTAGGTAAGTGTCTGAGGCCAGATATGGACTCATATCTTCTTGACTCCAGGACTGATCCTCTAGCCAATGTGCCAACTAAGTTCATCTAGTCTAGCTTATCTTTCTCACTTTATTTTTTTAGTGGATGAAAAACAGGATGGTATAGTGAATAGATCACAGGTCTTGCACAGTGGAGAGGTGGGATTCTGACCTGAATCCTGCCTTACTTTCTACTTGTGCAACCCAGGACAAAACATTTCTCTTCTCCAGGCCTCAGTTTCTTCATCTGTAAAATGAGGATGTTCACTTGATGATCTCTAAGGTCCTTTCTAGTCTAGCTCTAAGATCCTATGAAGAAACAGAGATGGACGGAATCGATAACTTGCCCCATGTCACACAAGTACTATAGGAAATTCTGGTGTTGGAATTAGACTCCAAGTCACCTTGTCGTAGAAAAGAAAATGCTGGTTCTCACCCAAAGAATTGCAGCTCAGACCCCTTCATCTCAAGGCATGAAAGTGTTTGTTCAAGGATGTTACAGACAGTGTAGCCAGGGTGATGGAAAAGCCAAAGCAGGATTTCAAGTTACTGGTTTTATTATGGGTCTGGGGCATTGTCCTCCTCCCATCCTGGGAATTCCCTGCCCTCCCACAGATTATTCCTCCCAGGGGTGTTCCAGGGTGGGTTCTGGGTGAAGGGGCAGGGAAGGAGTGCAAAGATCCCTAGTGTATCTGGGCAGTGTTGCTTCCCAGATCCTGTTTGCTGGACTTTCAAGGTGGTTTTGGGTGCTTTGGTGTCCTTTCCCAGCCTTGCAAACTTTTATCCAAAGGAATAAAATCTTAACATAGCTCAGGTGCTCCCCCACACCTCCAGGCTTGGCTTTTAAAGCTCTGATCCACTGGGAATATCTGGGAAAGCCCAGAGCGACATACTTTTCTGCCAACTAGTAAAAAACATAAAAGAAAAAGGATTTCAAAACTTCTAAGATTTTAAAGTACCATTTCTCCTTCTCCCCACTGCACATTTCTCATCAGCCTAATTCCACTTTCTACTACATTACTCTGCCTCATTTAGTCATTTATAAATAAGTCATTTGTAAAATGATTAATACTGGTTGGATTTGATCCGTAGCTGTGATTTCGCCAGTATACAAAAACTCCTTCTACAAATGCATCAAAGCAACTCCCCTGTGACTTGTATAGTCTTCAAGGATTGTCTGGGAGCAATAAGGAATCGCCCATGGTCATAGAGCTAATTTGTCAAAAGCAGAACTTGAACACGGATCTTCCTAGCCCAAAGCCAATCCTGTAGTCTTTATGGCACACTGCCTCTCAGTATGGGAAATTGCACAGATCCTAGATGAGGAAAAGGATTAACAGTTTGTTAATTCTTTACTCAATGAGTAAATGGCCATTCTTCACTGGTGTAATCTTTAGTCAAATTATTCTGATAATGAATGTGGTGGATATTCTAAAGTAAGAAGAAATGTCCTTGTCGCAAGTATTGCCAAATATCCTCTTAGGAGTCTGGGTAATTTGCTTCATTTTTACATCTTTTTTTTTTTTTTTCCTGGCATAGTAGATAGAATGTTGGGCTGAGAGTCAAGAAAACAAGAACCAAGAAAATTGGGTTCTAATCCCACCTCACACATTTACCATCTGTGTACCCATGAGCAATTCACTTAAACTCTCCAACCTTTCAATTTTTTGCTCACATAAAATGAGATTAATAATAAACCTAAGGGCAGTGAGGTAGCACAGTCCAGAGTCCTGGGTTCAAATTTGGCCTCAGACACTTCCTAGCTATGTGACGCTGGGCAAGTGATTAAACCCCTGCCTGGTCCTTGCTGCTCTTCTATCTTAGAATTGAAACCAAGAGAGAAAATAAAGGTCTAAAAAATATTAAAAATAATAAATGTGCCCCCCTCTACAGGGTTGTTATTATGAGGTTTAAATGGGATCTATAAAGTACTTTGCAAACATTAAAGGGCCATAACAGCGTTGACTAAGTTTTATTATTCCTGTTTTCTATTTACCTGAAGTGGTATTTTTTAAATAAGTAAACCCTAAAAATATATAAAATGGAGGCAAGAATTTTCAGGCTGAAGTTCACAAAGCACTATGAGAAAAGGTGAAAAGATGAAGGCTACATACTGCTTATTCTGATTGCCCTCTAGTCTATTTTCAAGTAATCTAATTTTATATTTTAAGTTGGTTATCCAAAGCCCTGGTGGTTTCTCATATTTCACAGGAAGACAACTTATTTCATCAATAGGATTTTCAAATAAAAACTCAAAAAGAGTCCAAGTTTTGAATTTTTTCATTCCATTGACATTATTTTGTTAACATATTTGGAAGAGCTTCTCACTAAGCCAGGAGAAAGTTCCAGCCTAAATGGAGTGAGTTCCATAAGACCCAAAGAATCATAACAACCCTGAGGTCATCTTTAACAAAACATTAATTTAATTAAACAAATAATTAAGTGCCCACTCTGTGTGAAACCCTGTGTTTCGTGCCATGGCCAGAGATGTGAAGAATGTCCTGGTGTTTGCCCTCAATGAATTTATATTTTCCTAGAGGGACACAAGATGTGCACAGATAAGTGTGGCTGAGAGAAGATAGAGTCTGATGGAAGCAAGGATAAGGGACGGATCCCAAGTTCTCATGGGAAATAAGAGGAGTAAGAGAATACTTTCAGCTTTCAGATAAAGTCTGCTCTGAAATGGAATCATATATTGCATTTGTTGCCTTTTTCTTTTTTTTTTAAATCCTTACTTTCTATTTTAGAATTGATACTAAGTATCAGTTCTGAGGCAGAAAAGGTAAGTACTAGGCAATGGGAATTAAGTAATTTGCCCAGGGCCACATAACTAGGAAAAGTCTGAGGCCAGATTTGAGCCCAGGACCTCCCATCTCTAGGTCTGACTTACCTAACTGCCCCCACGTCAACTTTTTCTCAAAGATTTCAAAGCTCCTCACTCATTCTATAGCATCTCTGGGTAATAGTCACTTTGCAAGATCAGTGATTTTCTTTGGTTTGACTCTCCTTTAACCAACACAAGTAGCAATTCCTTGAGGACTTCTCATCTTATATAATCTTTATGCTTCTTTTTTCCAAAAATCTTCCATTGAAGATCCAACCAGGGCACTTAAGGTCTTTTAGAGGCATTACTACCTCCTTTGCTGCTGCACCCCAAGAATTATGGGACCTTTCCATCTCACTTGTAGCTAAAACCTTCTGACTCTCCCATTAGAATGTAAGTTCCTAGAGAGCAGACATAGTAGTCCTTTCCTATTTGTGTCTTCTGAACAGTGATTTACACACAGGAAGTGCTTAATAAATGCTTTATTCATTTACACTTGTTTTTCTTTAAAATTTTCCACCCCACAGTCTTATTTGTAATGAGGATAAGCTAGAGGCCTTGCCAATAAGATCAGGAGTAAAACAAGGATGTCTGTTATCACCAATATTAAACATAGTATTAGAAATACTAGCAAGAGCAATAAGAAAAAAAAGAAAATGAAAGAGTCAGAATGAGCAAAGAGGTAAAGAGACTATCTCTGTTTGCAGATGACATGATATATCTGAAAAATACTAGAGAATCAACTAAAATATAAAATAAACTCATCAGCATTTTTATATATTACTAGCAAAGTCCTGCAAGAAGAGATAGAAAGAGATACTCCATTTAAAATAATTATAGATAGAATAAAATACTTGGGAATATATCTTCAAAAAAAACCTAGGAACCACACAAACATAATTATAAACACTTTTTATACAAATAAAGTCAGATATAAATAATTGAAGAAATATTCATTGCTAATTGAACAGAAGTTATAAGTAAAATGACAATCATACCTAACCTAATTTACTTATTCAATGCCATCCAAAACAAATTACCAAATATATATACAGTGCTTTCAGTTTTACAGAGTGTTTTCCTTCCAATGACTCTGGGAGCTAAGCTGAGAAGTTATCCACAGAATTATTGCTATTGTTGTATAGTCATTTCAGTCATGTTTAACTCTTCGAAACTTCCTTTGGGTATTTTTTTTTAAAGGTGATGAATTTATTTATTTTATTTTATTATTTTTTTAGTGTGTATTGGTTCCAAGGCAGAAGAATGGTAAGGACTGGGCAATGGGGGTCAAGTGACTTGCCCAAGGTCACACAGCTAGGAAGTGTCTGAGGCCGGGTTTGAACCTAGGACCTCCCATCTCTGGGCCTGGCTCTCAATCCACTGAGCCACCCAGCTGCGCCCCCTTTGGTATTTTTTTTTAACAGATAGTGGAGTGGTTTGCCATTTCTGCTCTAGCTCATTTTCCAGATGAGGAAACTGAGGCAAATAGAGTTAAGTGACTTGCCCAGGGTCACACAAATAAATGTCTGAAGCCAAATTTGAACTCAAGAAGATGAATTTTCCTGAAATCAGGCCCAGCTCTCTGTGCACTACATTTTCTAGCTGCAAAAGGAATATCTGTAAAAGTCCTTCATGAGCTAAAAAGATATAAATGATATAAAATGGCATATAAATTTAAATTAGTATTAGCCTTAAAATAAATGGAATACAGGACTTGGAACCAAAAAGTCCGGGGTTCAAATTCTGACTCATATTTACTAGCTGGGTGACAAGTAAAGGCAATTAATGTCTCTGCCCCACAGTTTCCTCTTCTATAAAATGGAAATGATAAAAATGCCTCACATGGTTGTTATGAAGATAATTTGAAATAATATATTTCAAGTAGCTATTCTCAGCAATACAGTGGTTTAAGACAATCCCAAAGACTCATGATGAAAAATGCCATCTGCTTCTAGAGAAAGAACTGATGGAATTTGAATGAAGACCAAAACATACTCTATTCCACTTTCTTCTGTTTTGTTTTGTTTTGTTTTTGGAGATCTCTTCCACAAAATAACTAATATGGAAAAATGTTTTACATGATTGGACATGTAAAGTCATATCAGATTGTTTACCATCTCAGGGCAGAGGGGAAGGGTAGCAGAGAGAAAGAATTTGGAACTCCAAAATTTATAAATGAATGTTAAAAATTGTTTCTACATGAAAATTGGGGAAAAGCAAAATATCTTCAAAATAATATATGTCAAATGTTTTGCAAACCAACCTTAAAAGCACAATCTAAATGCTAGCTGTTGTTATTTGGAATGTTTCCTTCCTTCCTTCTTTCCTTCCTTCCTTCCTTCTTTCCTTCCTTCCTTCCTTCCTTCCTTTCTTCCTTTCTTTCTTTCTTTCTTTCTTTCTTTCTTTCTTTCTTTCTTTCTTTCTTCCTTCCTTCCTTCCTCCCTCCCTTCCTCCTTTCCTTTCTTTTTCCTTTCTTTCAACACTGTTCTAAGCTAGTACAATAGAGTGTATGGAATATGAAAGCATAAACTTACAAACCATGATGGGAAATCCTTCCAACAACACAAATTTGTAACATACTCACAATCCATCTGTAGTTTAATATCTTTGAGAGTTTCCTTGAAGTCCCAAGTAAAGTCCCAACCTTCTATATAGTCCCAATCCCCTCCTTCATTCGAATGCCTTCCCACTGTTGGTACTTTATCCTGCATGCAACTTATTTGTTTAGTTGTTTGCTTGTTATCTCCCCATTAGACCTTGAGCATCCTGGTAGAAAGGACTAACTGTGCTTGGCTTTCTATGCATCCCCAGCACTTGGCACAGTGCTTGGCGCATAGTAGGTGCTTAATGGTTGTTGTCCTTTTAACTGGAAGAGGATCAAACTGGCCTCATCAAGTCAGCATCAGTGTTCAGTGTGTTCAACCGTGGCTGAGGAGACCAATATGAGCTTGGAAGACTCTCCCACAAGTTGGGCACAGAGAGTCCTTATGAACATTCAGGAAGGGGTTGTCTGTGATTTGTACATCTTACGTTTCTTCTTACTAAATGTTTACTGCCTGGGGACAGTGAGGTAGTGGACAGAGTGCCAAGCCTAGAGTCAGGAGGATTTGGGTTAAAATATGGTCTTTGACACTTTCTAGCTGGCATGACCCTGGCCAAGTCAATTAATCCAAATTACCCAGCCCTTGCCACTCTTCTGTCTTAGAACTGATACTTGGATAGAAGGTACAGGTTTAAAAGATATATATTGATTGAATTCAAGTTCAACATGGACTATCTTATCATTCTACTTCTTATTACAAACAGAAGAATTATAAATCTGAAATTTACCATTATGCATCCTTTAATGAAGTCAGGCGAGTTACTTAGTGTCTTTGCTCTACTAAAATGTCATTTTTTTCTTTTGCAGGTAGTACAGGACTGGAAGTTTGTAGCTCAAGTCCTTGACCGTATCTTCCTCTGGCTATTTCTGTTGGTATCGATAACGGGTTCCGTCCTGATATTTACTCCTGCTTTGCAGATGTGGCTCAGCAGTTACCACTAGACCTCACTTCTTGCAATGGTTTCAATAATGCCCTAAAGATGATGCTGTCTCTTACAATCAATATTTAATCAGCACACATTCAGGAGCAGAATGAGCATGCTTATGAAAATGGCCCTGACTTAGAATAAATTCCTGCCCAGGAGAGGAGCTTCCTAAAAATGGGTTTACCAATAAATGTTTTTATATTCTCAAGTACCCAATAGAGTAAAATGAGCATAGCATTACAGACCACCAAAGAAGGCTTCCAGGTGAGGCTACTCAGCTCCTTTCCTCATTTGGAGGTTGAATAATCAGGATAAGATATTTAGATGATTGGGGTTGGGTTTATGCTTTGTTAACCTTGTCTCAGAAGTTACCAAACATCAGTCTTGTTCTGGTATGGATGTTTCTTTATAATTAATCCCATCCGACCATCCTTGGTGAAGTCTGGAGGTCTTTTGTGCATTCTATCAGATAACTAGATGGGACAAGAAGTCTCCCATCTAGGGGAAACCCCCTTCAAAATATCATCTCTCACATCCCAGCATATTCTGTTTTTGAATAACGTACAGAATAAGAGTCTGTCTATTTATATTTCACTATTCTGTAGCTCCCTCTCTTTAACTTCTAGTTACTTTTTCTGGGGAGCGAATGTTTTCTCCCAAACTTATAGCATATAAATTCTATCCCTTTTCTCCACATCACACAGGTAGAACATGGCACAAAATGAAACTTGAACCCACATCTCTAAATCCAGTGCTCTTTCTATTGCGCCACAAAAAGCTCTCAAAAGGAATTCCTACAGAAGTTTTAAAAATGCTTTGAGCAGGGCAACTAGTTAGCTCAGTGGATAGACAGCCAGACCTGGATATGGGAAATCTTGTGCTCAAATCTGGCCTCGGACACTTCCTAGTTGTGTGACCCTGGGCAAGTCATTTAAGCCCCATTGCCTACCTCTTAACACTCTTCTGCTTTGGAACCAATACTTATTACCAAGGGAAGGGAAGGGTTTTAAAAAATGCTTTGAGGACTACTGGCACCTGTTAGAATACGTGGACAACTTCCAAAGGAAAGACAAAGTTGTTTAGACTCAAGTGAGTCTAAAGTCAAGTATCCTTGAAAAAGAATTTACTTCATTTATTAGTTGTGTAATAGATTTTAATATGATCTGTATGTCTGTAGTTCTGGATAATTTTTTCTCTTTTAATTTGCCTGTAAACAGTTTGAATAGAGTTGATATTAAAGCTCTCAAAGAGGCTTGGTTAGTATTAACAATGGCAATGGATTGAAAACTTTGATCAGACAAAAGGATGGTGAAGATGATGCTGACTTAGTCAAAAGTTACAATCACAAAAAATGATAGACCCAATAAGGAGATTTAGATCTATGAAAATGAGTCCTGGAAGAGCCATGAAAGGTAATAAAAATCTTTTAAATACTAACACTCAAAATTGTTTTATATAAAACATATACACAAACTCTATACTGGGTACCCAAGAAATCTAGGGAGACACTACAGAGGAATCTTGACTTGAAGAGTTTTTTTCTGTTACTTTAAATTTTCTTGAGCATTTTTTCTATAAAATTCATTCTGAGCAAGACATCAATCTCTCCATGACTTAGTAGATAGTCTTGGAAAGTTACTGAGACCAAAATAAAAAATCATCACCCACAACCAGTCTGGTGATAAGCCTCTCAGAACTGAGCTAGGATGGTCTTTGGCAGATAGAGCCACGTTCCCCTGGGCCTATCTTGGAAGATTTTCCAGTTTGGTAGGACTTGCCAAAATTGGTACTCTCCTTTGAGAGCCTGAGGTCGTCCACAGCCCTCAGGAAGACTTGAAATGAAGGGACTGAAAATAGGTGGTATAATAGGCAATGACCAGGAACCATAAAGGGAATGCCAAGGTAATTATTTTGGATTTGGTAAAAGAGCTGAGAATTTAGAAAACTTGATTTTGGTGTTCATGAGACAGAGCTAAGGGGCCCGTTGCCACTGAACACAAGCGGTGAAATTCATATACTATACCTAAAGACTTGTGTTAGCTTCCATATATGTGGTCAAGTACATGTGCTAGCTTTTATGTACCTGTACACATGTTAGCTCCCGTGCATGCGTGTTGGCTTCCATGTTTGACTAGGTGTGCATTTGAGTGTACTGCAAATTTAACATATTTAAAGATATGCCAATTCTATTCATTTATAAAAACAACATTGAGGTATATTTATTATTATGCATTAAAATAAAAATGGGCTATACATTAAGTTTTTTCTGAATCTTGTTAATTTGTCAGAAGGAGTCCTATCACTTGATTTGTTCCAAGAAGACATAAACATTTCACTCTTGGGCTACAGAATTAACACCCATTTTTCACTTCTTCCGGTTCTTAGGCATTGTTTTCTGCTTCAAGGGCTCTGGTAGGGCAAAGGCATAGAGGAAGTGGCAGAAATCCAGTCAGCCAAGCACCAAAACAAAGAAGTACAACTTTCCTAAACCTTCTTCCATATACATTTGCCTCAGGTTGTCCCATTAAGGTTTCTTTTTGTTTGTTTGTTTGTTTATTCTAGGCTGCCATTAATGTCCAGAGCAGAAAAGAGAGGTTTAGAAAAGGAAGAATCAGGAAAGAATAATAAATAGGAGGAACATGACGTCAGTGGTTTTCCTTCTCTAAACCCTCACAACCAAATTCTTTACTAAGGCTTTTAAATGGGTAGATTCCTCAGTTGTTGCATTCAAAAAGAATAGGGGTGGGGCAGCTGGGTAGCTCAGTGGAGTGAGAGCCAGGCCTAGAGACAGGAGGTCCTAGGTTCAAACCCCGGCCTCAGCCACTTCCCAGCTGTGTGACCCTGGGCAAGTCACTTGACCCCCATTGCCCACCCTAACCACTCTTCCACCTATGAGACAATACGCCAAAGTTAAGGGTCTAAAAAAAAAAAAAAAAAAAAGAATAGTGGTTATTCTGTCTAGGTAGCCCCAGACCTGGAGTGGGAGGACCCCGATTCAAATCTGGCCTCAGCTGCTTCCTACCTGTGTGACCCTGAGCAAGTCACTTAACCCCAGTTGCCTACTCCTTACTGCTTTTCTGCCTTAGAATGATCAGCTCTAAGATGAAAAGTAAGGATTTAAAAAAAAAAAAAGACAAGAATACTGAATTCAATTATTCAAATTAGTTTGAATGTTCTTGTTTCACTAAAATTTTTCATGAGAAAGAGAATATTTAAACTTTCCTGGATAGACTTCTTAAAACTAGAGCCATATAAATCATCACATATAAATCTCTTGTAAATTCTAAAAAGGCTCATAAAACCATTGTTAATTCAATGCTTTCTTGATGTCTATTATAATTTAAAATTTTAGGCAAACTGCACATAATATGCAATACAGTTGAATTTTGCATGTACATTAAATAGTGTGTTGGGGACCCCTGTAGAATCAATTTGATAGCTCTTTTATATTGGTAAATGTCTAGAAACTCAGCTTCTAGTCTTGGTGTGGCCATTGATTATTTGAGTGACCTTGTATAAGAGTCTTAATGCAGACTTGGGAAAATCTCAAATAACAGCAGTTTAGTACAGGAAAAAGAAATATGGAGGACATGATGAGGCAGTAGCTTTATTTCTTCCTTTGAAGTTCATGCTATTCACATCTACCACCCAATCAAAGTCCTGGTAGCTAGTGTCTACAGATCCTCGGGTCACTCCTCTTCCCTCCTCAATGAATTCAGTACCTGGCTTATAATTTTTCTCTTTTCTCCAACTCCTGCCCTCAGACTAAGGGACTTCAATAGACATACTGAGTCTCCCTCAAATATCTTGGTCACTCAGTTCCTCAACCTACACACTTCCTATGAGGGGAGGAAAGATGGAAGGAAGGAAGGAAGGAAGGAAGGAAGGAAGGAAGGAAGGAAGGAAGGAAGGAAGGAAGGAAGGAAGGAAGGAAGGAAGGAGGGAGAAAGGAGGGAGGGAGGGAAGAAGATAATTATAATAATAAAAGATCATTTTAATATACAAAGTCATATCCCTAAATCTTTACATTATAAAATGTATGTCTCATAGTGCCATGATAGTGAGAGGAAAAACCTTATTAAACAGTGGTTTACATCATAAGCTCAAGGAATTATTTATCAGAGCCCCAGTACTGTCCCCAGGGAATCACTTTCCCAAAGTCTCCAAATCATAACTTCTTAGGCAGCTAGGTAGCCCATTGGATAAAATGCCAGGCCTGGAGTCAGGAAGACTCATTTTCCTGAGTTCAAATCTGACCTCAGGCATTTATTAGCTGTGTGACTCTGGGCAAGCCACTTAACCTTGTTTGCCTTAGTTTCCTTATCTATAGAATGAGCTAGAGAAGGAAATAACCAACCACTCCAGGATCTTTACCAAGAAAACCCCAAAAGGGGTCATGAAGAACCAGCCACGACTGAAATGACTGAATAACAACAAACATAACTTCTTACATAAGTACTTTTATTCTAAAGACTCAATACAGCAAATAATTAGAACCTCCCAGGTGGAAATGCTACAAAACCCATTTCTTTTGGCTTTATTAAAAGTGTTACTTCAGGGATATTGAGCACAATAGGATAGCATTCTTGCACTCAAAGGGCCAGGGGAGTGTTCCATTCAGTCAACAAGCTCAGCATCAGTCCTGGAATCGTCCCAGTGGGGTTTCCCTGCACCACCCCTCCCCAACCCCAGAATCATCATTTCATATTGACTAAAAACCCCATCCCCCATCTATAGAGATAAAGCCTGCCTGGATTGGGTGGCCTTGTTAGTACAGTCAGTCAACATATATTTATTAAGCATCCACTATTTGCCAAGCATGGAAAGGACAACGGAATTGAGAACTAGAAGTCCTGGGGTAGAATTCAATCTCTGCCACTTAACAATTCTGTGATCATGAGCAAATAGCTTTAACTTTTATCATCTTAATTCTTCCCATCTGCAAAAAGAAGATGCCTGTACCACCTGCCCCACCTGGGAGATAGCATATATGAAAAGGCTTTCTAATGGATGGATGTCACATATGAGCTCTTCCTCAAGCTGTTGGTGCTCCCCATGAATTACTCTGGAGGATATATATGCATATACACACACACACACACATATATATAGACATATACTGACATCTATATGTAGGTTGTAGAGAGGCAGAGACAGAGAGAAGGATGGAGAGAGGGAGGGAGAGAGATAGTGAGGTAGCTGGGTGGCACAATGGATAGAGTGCTGGACCTAGAGTCAAGAAGAGTTCAAATTCCAGTCTTGTAAGTAAGTACTCAGTACTTACTAGCTGTGTGACCCTGGGCAAGTCACTTAACCGGTTTGCCTCAATTCCTCAAAGCTGGATCTGGAGAAGGAAATGGGCAAACCACTCCAGCATCTTTGCCAAGAAAACCCAAATGGAGTCACAAAGAGTTGGACATATCTAAAAAAAGACTGAGTAACATATATATGTATGTGTTTATCCATTTTATATATGTTTATATATGCTTATATATGCTTTTTATATATGCTTATTTGTGAATAGAACGTAAGCTCCTAGAGGGCAGGGACTATTTTTGTATTACAAGCCCTTGGCAAAGTGCCTGATAATAAGTTGATTGTTTCTCTTGCTATCCCTGTTAGGACCTAACACAGTGTTTACCTATTACAAGCATTCAATATAGATTTGTTGAATGAATGAATAATAAAGGTGATGGCTCCAATGGTAGGGAAGAATTCTATCAGCTAAAAAATCTTACATTTGCTACCTACCTCCAAGGAAATGTAAAAATTAAAATTAGTTTGACTAAATATAAGAGTTAAAAAATATAAGATTATGGTCGCCATTTGTAAAATGAACTCCTAAATCACGAGTCTATTAGCCACTCTTAACAATTTAGTTTAATAGAGATATAGTAAAAGAGAGAACTGTAGGAAGGAAGTAGAAAGTATTGCCTAGCTAGATATTCTATAATTTCTGTCTGAAGAAGTCCAGCTCACCACCCAGCAAGGGGTCCCTCAAGTCCCTATCTCCACATGAAGTCATGGTAATCTCTTAAACCATGAGTACTGGTGGTGTCTTCAGCCAGGGTTCCACCAATGCAAGCCTCTTCCTTTGGCTCCAATCACTCATCCAGAAAGCCTCCAGTACAGAATCCTACAGAATCCTCCTCCAGGAGAGTCTCCTCACCAAAGAGCCAAGGAATGAATGAATCTTTTCCATCTCGCTTTTTATAACCCTTTTTCCACGTCACTTCCTGTTGCTCCCCCACTTCACAGGAACAAATCACAGTTTCCCAATTTGCCTCACACTGCCCAGGGAGGTGCAGTACTTGTGGCCTTTGGAGATGTGAACTTTCTCTAGTAAATGACTTGTGAACTCTCTTACTTTGTGTTAAGTAGGGGTACTTTAAGTACTGGATTAATTAACTCAAAATAGACAAAGGGAATGAAGAATTCCCTTTTACAGAAATGATGATGGATGTAGAATGAGGATTGAAGCATTGGGGTGAGAGAGGCAGGGGAAAACAATTCCCTAGGTCTTGCCTGTTAGTTTTCCTGAATACTACTAAATTATTGGAATCATATTGTACAGACATGTATCAATCAACACAGCTGACAATATTTCACAATTTACAATCTTCAGGAAGGACAATCAGGTGATTTTGACACCAGAAGGCATTGTAACATTGACAGAGAGCAAAAGCCTAACCATAAGTTGATATGACATGGTTCAGACATTCCACAGGTCAAATCCATTTCCTGAAATAGAACCATGAGAAACAGCAAAAATCCAATATAGCATAGACTACAGCAGGCTAGAGTCCTGTCTTTTGGCACTACTGCCACAAAGGAATTCTATATGTCATAAGAAAAAAAAAGACATTACAGTAAGGACAACCTCCTCTCTTGGGCTAATAGCCTTCTCTAATTAGTGGTGGGGAGAGATTGGGAGAGACAGGGTTTGTGTCAAGGGGAAGATTTGTATAATTTGGGGACTTGAGAGATGGCCTCATCCCCTTTCCATTGTGTCAAGGAATATTCACCAAATCTAGACCCTGCATTTCAGAAAGAAAAAGAAAAGGAAGCAGATAAAGTTAGGATTTTACTGTTTTTCCAGTTAGTGGTTGTAGAAATAACCCTGCTGTTCCAAATACACAGACGATTATAAATACCCAAAGAAACACTCGATCTACTACCATGGCCACATATTTCCAGTCATCTTCCACCTGAAATCCAAACAAAGAAGAAATGAATTTTCTTTACTAATGACACCTTAGAGAATGGGATTTACTTTACTGCTTTTCCTCAGTGGTCTTGTATGTCAAGGTTCTCCAGAATAATAGACTCCATTCCTGTTGATTATCCCATGCTTAAACACTTCTTCTGTCAATAATAATAATAATAATAATAATAATAATAATAATAATAATAGGTGATTATCTGAGCCCCTGGTCTCTGTCACCAACATAACCTAAGGGAAAGGCAATGGTTCCAATGGGAGTGAGGAAGTCTATCAGCTAAGAAAATCTTAGATTTACTACTTACCTCCAGGGAAATAATAAGGAATTTAGAATGAGGATTGAGACACTGGGGTGAGAGGTAGGGAAAACAAACTATCAATTTAGGAATATGTTTTGCTTGATTATATATTTTTATGATGTTATGTTTGTTTGTTTTTGCTTTCTCAATGAGGGATCAGGGGAAGAAGAGAAGAAAATAGTATATCTGAAAATAAAATAAAATTTAATTTTTTTTAAAGTCATGCATTTACCTCCTTTGTTTCATTTTGGTTCCTCATGTTTTCTGCTATGAATTGTACACTATCAATCACATCTTTGACTTCGGATGAGTACTCCAAATGTTCTGTCATCCATTTTAAAGATTGATAACTTAATCTCTTCTTACTGGTAGCAAGCTCATTGGAATTGTTACAATGGCAACATTCCTGTTCTTCAAATAACTTAGGATCTCTACATTCAGCAAATTTGATCTTGGCAGGCTTCCTGGCAAACTCTTCAGAGTTTTTATCTGAACGCTTCTCCCTCTGCTTTTCCAGAGGCCTCCTCATCATTAGGATTTTGGGTAACATCTGGAGGAAAACAGTTTTGACCCATTTGGGCATGGTATGTGTGGTAGGAGTCCGATAGTGAATATTTAGCACAAACACTGTCACTACAATGGACAGTGTCACAAAAATCATTGTGAACAACAGGTATTCACCCACCAGAGGAATTACAAGGGAAGTGGAAGGGATAGTTTCTGTGATTACAAGCAAAAACACAGTCAGAGAGAGCAGAACGGAAATGCAAAGTGTCACCTTTTCTCCACAGTCTGATGGAAGGTAAAAAACTAAAACTGTCAGAAATGAAATGAAGAGACAAGGGATGATCAAGTTAATTGTGTAAAACATTGGAAGTCTTCTAATGTAAAAGGAATAGGTTATATCTGTGTAGATCTCTTCACAACAGTTATACTTTATGTCATGCTTATAGCCAGAAGCATCCACTATCTCCCATTCACTGTTTTCCCAAAAATCATTCATATCCACTTTTGAGCCAATGATTAAAAGGTCAATTTTCGCTTTGTCATATGTCCAGGAGCCAAACTTCAAGGAACAATTCTGATGGTCAAAAGGGAAAAAGGTAATATCCATGGGGCAAGAGCTTTTAAAAATAGCCGGCGGGGTCCAGCTTATCATGCCATCATATTTAAGAAGGGCTTTGGTCTTGCCTTCAACTTGAAAATCCCCAACAGCACTGAAAAAGAAACCAGGCAACACCAACAATGAGGTCTGCGGCTCTGTGGGGCCAGATGGAAGATAACATATAGAGCAACCTTTTGAAAGGGAAAGAAAAACACGGCTTACTTGTTATAGAGAACAATATCAGGCTTCCAAATTTTATCTGCAGGGACCCGAAGTAATTCAATTCCATCGTATTCTGCCGGATTCCAACGTAATTTATAATCATTCCAGATCTAAAAGAGAAAATGGTCATTTTCATACCAGACGTTCAGGAACTTTCTTCTGTTAAGTTCACTTTTACTTCCTCTATATTCTAAAGTATTAACACAAATAACATGGGTATATCCCAGTGGAATTGTTTGCCAGCTCCAGGAGTGGGGAAGAAAGAGGGGAGGGAGAGAACACAAATCATGTAACCATGGGAAAATACTTTAAAATTAATTAATTAATTTTTAAAAGACCAATACATCTTAAAAATAACAAAAAACAACGTATTTACACAAATAGTATTTACTTGGGTCTGGAGGCTAATAGGTTCAGATGAGTCCTGGGAAGGAAAGTCCATTTCTATTAAACTGCCATGATCTGAAAGACCTAGGGGGATGGTGAGAGCAGGAATCCCCTCAAAATCCCTGACAAGGTGATCAGTCAACCTTTAGATATTCTTAGTTAATGGGGAAAATACCAGCCACATAGGGCAGTCTATTTCTAATCAGAAACTACTGATCTTGTTGGAAAGCTCATTCATATAATTTGAAATCGGCTTCCCTGAAACATTGTTCTAACCTTTAGAGTTATGTAGACTAAGTCCAATCACTCTTCCAAAAATTAGACTTTTTACTCTCCTTTCCCCATGGCCACAGAAAACTGGACAGCCATCACAAATGCACTTCACAGAGACAGTGGGTAGAGTGCCAGGCTTGGTGTCGGTAGGACCTCCGGTCAAATCTGGCCTCAGACACTTCCCAGCTGTCTGACGCAAGTCATTTAACTCCATCTACCTAGTCCTTGTCCTTCTGTCTTAGAGGTATTTTCTAAGACAGAGAGCCAGGGTTTAAAAGACAAAACAAAACAAATGCATGTCACAGATTACAAGTAAAATCAAGCAAAAAGAGCATGACTAATAGTCACAGTGTATCGCCTCTACTCGAAAAATAACACACTGATAACCAGCTCTGCTACTTACTATTTCTTTGACCTTAGACAAATCCCTTCCCTCTCCTCTGGGTTTCGATTTACCCATTTTTAAAAAGAAGAGGTTGGATCGATGCTGTTATTTGTCCTTCTTTTTCTACAGGANATATATATATATTTTTTTTTTTTTTTTCTACCTAGATTTCTCCAAAAGGAAATGGTTTCCCTTTTGGAGAAATCTAGGTAGAATCTATATCTGTAAGTGGATCAATGAAAAAAATCATCCATATAGGCTTGTGGGTGTCTTGAACTATTCAAAAGGCTGTTGAGGAGCAAAGTGGCAGGATGGCTGATGGCGTGTCTCTTATCCTTAGGAGCTGACTTTCACTAAGCCCAGTATGGTAAGAATGGAAAAGTCAAGGATCAGAGACAGATCATATTTTTGGAGTTCATGGTCACCAAGACACATAAACAAAACAAAACAAAACAAAACAAAACAAAAAACCATCATAGGATCATGGATTTAGAGATGAATGGGACTTTAAAAGTCAATTTTATTTTATTAACGGTGACTGAGAAGTTAAGTGACTTGCCTAAGGTCATACAATGGCAGACCCAAAACAAGGGTCTTCTGACAGGAATAAATAAGAGAAATTCTTTACTTAATTCAATTCATTTTAATCAGCATTTACGAAGTACCTTTTATGTGCAGACAACTATGCAAGGTACTAGGATTGTAAAGACAAAAAATTTTCCTGCCCTCAAAGAATTTGCACTCTCTTCAGATGAGAAGAGAAGTAATGAGAGATTTATAGAGCAGTAAATATAAAATACACACAAAGTAATTTTGGAGTTGGGGAGGTGATCAGGGAGAGTGCTAACCACTGGAAGGATCAAGAAAGGATTCATGTAGGACTTAGAAATATGTATAGAGCTCATGGTGTTTCAGTCCTTCTAGGCATGTCTGACTCTGGGATTTCATTTGGGGTTTTCTTGGCAGTTACTGGAGTGGTTTGCCATTTCCTTCTCCAGTTCATTTTACTGCTGAGGAAACCCTCTTAACTGAGGGTTAAGTGACTTGCCCAGGGTCACACAGCTAGTAAGTGTGTCTGAGACCAGATTTGAACTCAGGTCTTTCTGTCTCCAGGTCCAGAGTTCCCTCCACTATACCACCTAGCTGCCCCATTAACCAGACCTCACAGAAGTTTTTTTTTTTCTAAATTTTTACTTACTTAATTAATTTAGTACATTTTTCCAGGTTACAAGATTCACATTCTTTCCCTCTCCTCCCCCCACCCACATAGCCGACACATAATTCCACTGGGTTTTACATCACAGAGTTCTTTAATACTCTACTTCTGCAAATGTGGGACAGATTTATATTCTTTGAGATGAAATTGTGGGTGATAGGGTATTTTGTTGGTGACAGGGGTAGAAAGGATCTGTGGATTTCAGAAAGAAGACATTACTTATCCAGTAAGAAACAGATAGACGAGGGAGGAATCAGGATACATACATGGCGCAGCCACAGATTGGTTTCCATGATCTGGTTCACTTCATCCTAAGAGAAAACAAAACAACCTCCATATTACATATTATAAATGCCATGGAACACAGTTGTACATCAGCATCAAAATTTGGACTCCATTAACAGTCAACCCTAGATCAGCCAAAGTAAGTGGAGGTAAAAGGTGTGAATAACACTAAAAATAATACAAAAAATTCACCTTGGAACATATACAGTCAGAGAGAAGACATAGTTAGACTTTCTTGGACTCCCTTAAATTTGTCTCCTTCTAAGTAAGGCCCCCCATCCCACTGGCTTCTTCTTCTTTTTTTTAAACTCTTGGCTTGTCTTAGTATCAATTCTAGGACAGAAGAACAGCAAGAGCTAGGCACCTGGGGTAGAAAAGGTTCCTCTTGCCATTGGTGATTGGACTCAGAACAGAAAGATTTTTAGAAATAGAAAGAAAAAAAATTCTCCCCTGCCCCCCCCCAAAAAAGGAGCAAGTTGCTTCTATGGGGAGCCACATTTATAAAAATTATTTCTAAATATTCTATCATTCCTAGTTATCCTAAAAATTGCTGTAATTTTTAAAAATTAGAAAAAGTAACTAACTTTAGTGGCAAAAACAGAAGACTCCATACCCAATATCTCAAAATATTACTAGTACCACCACTGCCACCACCACCACCAGTGCTAATAACTGGGAGGCAGCTAGGTGCTACAATGAATAAAGTGCTGAGCCCAAAGTCAGAAAGACTCATCTTCTTGAGTTCAAATCTGATTTCAGACACTTCCCGGCTGTGTGACCCTGGGCAAGTCACTTTTAACCCTCTTTGCCTCAGTTTCTTCATCTGGAAAACAGGGTTTCCAAAAGTCTTTGTGTGGCTTGCCGCATTTAGTGAAGCTGCTCTAAGAATTTTGGGATGTCCTGTATATATTCAAAATTTACCAAGTATTTTGCATTTGCGTCTCACAGCAACCCTAGGAGGGACATACTACAGTCATCTGTTTGTTGAATGACTGAATGACAAAAACATTACTCTGAGAAAGGATCCATAGGCTTCACCAGACTGCCAAAGGGTTCCATGACACAAAATGCCTTAAGAACACCTGCTAAGATATCATGAATGGGGGGCAGCTGGGTAGCTCAGTGGATTGAGAGCCAGGCCTAGAGATGGGAGGTCCTAGGTTCAAATCTGACCTCAGACGCTTCCCAGCTGTGTGACCCTGGGCAAGTCACTTGACCCCCATTGCCTACCCTTACCACTATTCTGCCTTGGAGTCAATACATAGTATTGATTCCAAGATGGAAGGGAAGGGTTTAAAAAAAAAAAAAGATATCATGAATGACTTTTTAAAAAATTAATTAATTTTTAAACCTTTACCTTCTGTCTTAATATTAGGTTCCAAGGCAGAAGAGCAATAAGGGCTAGATAATTGAGATTAAGTGACTTCCTCAGGGTCAAACAGCTAAGAAGTGTCTGAGACCTTATTTGAACCCACAACCTCCTGTCTCTAGGCTTATCTCTATGTCTACTGAGCCACCTAGCTGCCCCTACTTTTAAACTAATAAGACAGAACTTGCATCTAAACAACTATTTCCTAGGTTTTGAGCAATGATGCACATATAACCCAGTGGAATTGCTCATCGGCTCTAGGAGAGGGGAGGGAAAGAACATGAATCATGTAACCATAAGAAAATATTCTCATAATTAATTAATTAATTATCATGATTAATTAATTAATTAAAATAAAAATAAAATAAACAACTATTTCCCTGATCAAAGTAGTTATCTTGGAGAGCCTGTAAATTTACTCCTGGGTAATTCTCTTATTGTTCAAAATAGGTTTTGAACAGCCTTTTTGAAATTCTCCTTAGATCCTAGTGTTTTTAATTTTAATTTTTTTTTCCATGGGAGCATTTTACTTGTCTATGTATTTTACATCCTTAAAAAAAAAGAATATCCTAGGATTTTTCCACCTGTGTGTTTTTGTCTTGCTTCCTTATGCTCCATGATGCCAGCTGAGAGCGTGAATGAACCCACAGCACAATGAACTCAAACTGACAGGAGAAGAGCATATTAAATAAATTCTGCCTCTTTTGTAGATCTGTCCCCTGAATAGCAATTCTGAGGCTAACTGCACTGCCCTTGTTTAATCTGCTCGTGGGTTCACAGCAATTTTTCTGCTCTCTGATCATGAATAATCTCAGATTTGCCACTCTAACTGTACTTGGGCATCACGGTGAAGATTAAGACAATTATTTTAGAGCTCAGCTTCATGAGAAACTGGCGTTTTCCTCCCTTTTCTAGGTAGTTGATGTTTTTTTAAAGCTTCTTCTAGGACATTCATGGTGATGGTTCTGCAAGATGGCAGAAAAAGCCTTGTGGGTTTTTGAGGGCTTCTTAATATACCCATATTTGACAGAGATTCACTTTTTAAGGGTGTATTTGAGGAGGGCAGCTAGGTGGCTGAGTGGATTGAGAGCCAGACATGGTTAACACATGTATAACCCAGTGGAATTGCTTGTCAGCTTTGGGATGGGGGAAAGAAAAGGGAAGGGAGAAAAAATGAATCATGTAACCATGAAAAAATATTTTAAAATAAAAAAATTTTAATGAAAAAAAAAATGAGAGCCAGACATAGAGATGGGAGTTTCTCAGTTCAAATTTGGCTTCAGACTCATCTTAGCTGTGTGACCCTGAGCAAGTCACTTAACCTCCATTGCCTACCCACTCTTCTGCCTTGAAATGAATTGATTCTAAGATGAAAGGTAAAGATTTCAAAAAAAAAGTGTATTTGATCTTTGAAAATAACTGACAGGCATTCATAGTTAGGTTTGATGAATAAAGTGAGTGATCAAATGGCATAATACTGTTTTAAATCTTTAAAAATTAGATGTGGCTATACATAAACAAAGAAACTGAGCCTATATTCTTGGTGATATGTAAAAGGCTCTGAAGCTAATCATACCAGACATATTTTAAACATGGAAATTGTAAGATCTCATATATTTATAGAAGGGACCTTAAGGATCCTCTAGCGCTGAACACATCACCCACGACATTTCTGAGTGTTGAAAACTTGATTAAAATGTAATCTGGAATGTAACCATGTTAAAAATAAATATTAATAAATGGTTAAAAAAAAAAAAGCAGAACTCCACATGGAATGTAACTGGTGCCCTAGCCTAAAAGTGCCAGAGCAAAAACCCACAATAAATAATTAAATAAATAGGCAAACAAACAAACAAACAAACAAACAAACAAACAAATAAATGAATGAATGAATGAGTGAATGAATGAATAAATAAATAAATAAAATGTAATTTGGAAATAATTAATGAAATGAAAATATAATAAAGCACAGATGATATTAATATGTGGTTTTTCTAAGTCACTATGAGTCTTGCAGGGATTGTTTTATACAGTTTAGTGGCCCCATTTTTATTTGAGTATGGTACCACTGATCTAGTCCAACTCCCTTATATTCCATATGATGGACCTGAGGCACAGACATTGGCCCACACTAGGTCAAAAGTGGCAGAAGTAGGATCTGAACCCAGATTTGTTATTGTTGTTTACTTGTTTCAATTGCATCCAATTCTTTTTAACCCCATTTGGGGTTTTCTCGGCAAAAATAGTGAAATGGTTTACCATTTCCTTCTCTAGCTCATTTTACAGATGAGTAAACTGAGAAAAACAGGGGTAAATGACTTGCCCAAGGTCACACAACTAGTAAGTGCCTGAGGCTGGATTTAAATTCGAGTCTTCCTTGGTCCAGGACTAGTACTCTATTCACTGCACTACCTAACTGCTCTCTATCACACATAGTAGGCATTAAATAAATGCTTCTTAACTTAAATTTAGATTCTCTGATTCCAAATCCAGTAGCCTCTCCACTGCACCATGCTATCTCATTAGAACAGCTGTACAGAATGCCAGAGGGAAGACTCTAAAGGACAGCAACTCATATTTACCTCTAGTAGAAGATTAGCCTCATCCTAGATTGCGATAATGCAATGAGCACTGGTTTTGGTATCTAGTTTTGAATCCCAATTCCACCATTTATAATAAGCTGCATGACTGTAAGTCACTCCATCTCTCTGAAGTTCCATTTCTTCATCTGTAAAATGGGGATAATAATAGTTGCCATTCCTACCTTGAGGGAGGTGGTGAGGCAGGTTCTTTTGGAAAGCTTTAGGGCACTGAAGAAAGGGGAGCAAATGTTGATGGTCATCCCTCTTAAATAAATTGTGAGAATACCTAGATGGTACTTTAAGCTCTTTAGTGATAGGCGGTTAGAATCATGGAAGTGTTAAATAAATGCTTCTTTCATTCAGTGTCACTCACCACATTGGCCAGCTGGGTAATTGCCACTTCAAAATACACCGTGACAGGATCAGACACATTTTCTACAGGCCTGATGAACTGGTTGTAATGAGAAAACAGCTTATGAAACAGGCGTTCTTCAGATTCACAAGCGGCATAACCTGCATTGGACCCAAACAAAGGGAAACATGGTATTTCATAGGCTTTCCCAGAAAAATGGCCCCATGAGGAAAGAGAAAACTGAAGTCTTGGGAAATGGCAGCTTACTTAAGAGAGGCATTGCATAAAACCTTTGTGGTTAAAAGACCAATTAATGCAAGTTTTCCAAAGTTTTGCCAGAAGGCTTCAGAGGTTAGGAGGATTCCTCTGCAGTGGCAGAATCTTTACCCATCCCACCTTAAGAATGATGGCCACTGTGTGACCCTGGGCAAGTCACTTGACCCCCATTGTCCACCCTTACCACTCTTCCACCTAGGAGCCAATACACAGAAGTTAAGGGTTTAAAAAATTTAAAAAAAAAAAAAAAAAAAAGAATGATGGCCATCTTGGTGTTGATCAACTGGAGCTTAAATATGTTGGTGAGTTTGATTTTTCATTGTCTGCTTGACAAAATGTGTTAGTTCAAAGGAAGCAGCATACAGATTTCTCTCAAAATGTCTTTAGCTGGGGGCAACTGGGTGGCTCAGTGGATTGAGAGCCAGTCCTAGAGACTGGCTCTTTGGTCTTGGGTTCAAATGTGACCTCAGATGATTCCTAACTGTGTGACCCTGACCAAGTCACTTAACCTCCTCATTACCTAACCCTTACTCTCTTCTTCCATGGAACCAATACACAGTATTGATTCTAAGACAGAAGGTAAAGGTTTTAAAAAAATGTCTTTAGCTGCAGTATTTTTGAAAACGATGAGCATATTTTCAGTTTCCATTTCTTAGCCACACACTCTCCTCCTATGTGTCTGTTATACCAGGGCTGAAGTTTTACTATGGCATATTTTTCAATCAAAAGGAAAATTTCTTACAGAACCTTAGTGCTGGAAGGGCCTTTGGGCTCCATTTGAAATAATCTGATCCATTTTTCCATTCAGTGCAGAAATTCCTTCTCTGGTGTCTCTGAAATGGTCAGCCACTGCTTAATGCTCAGGAACTCACAACAAAATTTCCCTTTGCAAAACGCCGCCAGGTTAGAGCAGTATAATGGCAAACCACAATTCTAGCAGGCTAAAAAGATGAAATACATTACCTGCCTTCAGCCACACGGGTGATGACCTGTACTCTAATGAAAGAGAGCATTTGATGGGCAAATAACTGCCAAAGTGTAATGTTATGTTAGAAAGATGTCAATGAACCATCATGTTATTGTGAAAAAATACTGTTGTGGGGAAAAAATAAACTGGACCTTAAAGTCAGAAAATATGAGTTGAGCCTCAACTCTGACATTTATTAACAGTATCATCACCTAGGGAAAGTCACTTAATCCTTCTGAGTTACATTTTCTTCTCCTATAAAATAGGAATGAAACCCACGTCACTTACCTGGAAGAGTTCCTGTGAGGATCCAACATTTTTATCGACCCAATTAGTTTGTCTACATTCCTTCCCAGGCAAAGGACTTAAGTTGTTTATTGATGACCTGAGAAGTCTCCAGTCAGGATCACAGTTCCTATCGCCCTTAGTGGGATAATAGAGAAGTCTAGTGTCTACTCTGTTATTTGTAAGTAACTTATAAGTTTCCTCTTCTTGAACCAATGGGAGATGAAAGGTTTGCCTTCAGCCCCAAAAGATGTCTCAGAGAGGGAGTAGGTCTATATCTCTTTTTATCTCTTTTATTTGTAAGTTATATTTTTGCTTTTACTGAATCTGATTAAATGTTTCATATATTAATGACCTTGAAAAAGTGACTGAATGAAGTCTATAGCTAGGAACATAATGATTGGGAAAAGTCAATGAGATGGGGATCATAAGATCTATAATATTTGATTGGAGGATCCAGTCACAACCCTAAGCTAATGATGTCACTTCCTTGCTCAAAAGTTAGCTTCAACAATTCCTTATTATCTAATTACTATTATTATTATTTTGTATAAAACACAAAGCCCTTTATTTGTCATTCAAAGCCCATTATAATCCTTAACCTATCTTTCCAGGGTAATTACATATTACCTTCATGTATTTTCTTTTTTCTTCTTTTTTTAAATTCTTACCTATCAATACAAAAATGATCGATCCTCACAGGAGCTCTTCAAGGTAAGTGATGTGAGTATCATTCCTATTTTATAGAAGAAGAAAATGAAACTCAAAAGGATTTCCCTAGGTAATAATGTTAATGAATATCAGAATTGAGACTCAACTCATATTTTCTGACTTTGAGATCCAGTATTTTTTTTTCTACAATACAATACAATTAACTCTGGGACAGAAACACAGTAAGGGCTAGGCAACTGGAATTAAGTGACTTGCCTAGGATCACTTGGCTAATAAATGTCTAAAGCTAGATTTGAACTCAGTAAGATGAGTTTTCCTGACTCTAGTCCTTGCATTCTGTCCATTCCACCATCTAGAGAAAGCTGCAAATAGACAAATTCAGGTTCAAGGTAAGGAAAAACTTCCTCACAATTCAAGATCTCTACAAGTCCAGGTATCTTTTCCACATCATGATTTTCCCTATCATGATTTTGATATATTTCTGGTTGACATAAGAAATTAAATGGGAATTTTGGGAGAGTTTTGCAGAAGCTTCAGATGATTCACAAAGGCCACCAGATAACACAGAAAAAGTTTAGAAACTCAGAAATACATAAAATATTAAAAACCATAATAATCATAATATTATATATCAACATATTTTATCTTCTAATACCATAAATGTACACAATGTCTTTTTAAAAGTTAAAATAAGTAAAAAATTAAAGTTTGTGAAAAGAATTTGAAAGCCAACAGCTGACAAAGGCTAGAAATGTTAATGTTGATTTTCATATAGCCTATAACCAAATACTTAACCCAAATTTTACAATAAGGTACTGTGAATACCCCATAAAAGAAAAAGAAAACATTCAGACTTCTTCTCTGATAAGAAAGGAGAACCAAAAATATTTACACTGACTTTCTAAATGGGACACTTTTCCCCTATTCCCCCTAATGTGGAAAGGATGACTACTTCAGGAAGCTCTGAGTTTTCCCTCAATGGAACATTTCAATCAAGGACCACAGCAGGAGAAACGTGGTTTCTTTTCAAACTAATATACTCAGAGAGAATTAAGGGTTCTAAACCCCACTTTGGTGGTTGCCATAAATGTAAGATTTAAATTAATGTCCAATACTTCAAGTATTATATTTTATAAAGTTTATTATCTAATGAAATAGAGCCACATGACTAAGTTTTTCTACCTGTTCAAAAAGCCCACTCCATCAAAGCTGCGACAGAGAGAAAGAGACAGAGCTCCACAGAATTTATATCCTATCTACATCAGCACGTAATGATAGGAAGAGAGTAGAATGCTGGGAATCGTAGTTTTTTTTAGGGTAATGTATTCTAATTACACAACTGTATGATCATATATGAGAGCTGGATTTGGAATCATAGGACCTAGGTTCAAATTTTGGTTCTGCTACTTCCTACCACTGGGCTCTTGGCATGTCACTTAATCTCTCAGTTTCCTCATCTATAAAATGGAGGGAATGGAATGGTTGACCTCTGAGGTCCCTTCCAGCTCTAAATGTATAATCCAAAGAGCCTCACTCTTATAGAAGGGAATTTGTGCTCATAGACCAGTTGAGCTACATAATTTCTAAGGCCTCTTCCAAGTCTGATCTTCTATAATGACATGATTATGATTTGGTGAAATGTGATCATTTATATAAACTACAAAGCAACTATTAATGTCAGATGTTACATAATTTTTAAGCTTCTTGGCATCCAAAGCCCTCCATAATCTGTGTCTAATTTACTGTTCCAATCAGATATCTCTCTACTACCGTTCTCAGACTTGCCTTTCTAGCCAAAGCGATTTACTCACTTCCCTCAAACACAGCATCATGTAGATTTTAAGTTGAAAGAGATCCTTTGAGAAACAGCATAAAAGGTGCCCTCAACTCAATATTTAAAAAATAATAATAAAAATATTTATTGTAAAAAAGAAAAAATAAATAAATTGAAAGAGATCTCATGTGGACCGAATACCTCCTATTTTTAGAGGTAAGACTACTAAGGCCCAGGAAGGTTCACTAATTTTGCCCAAAGTCTTATACTTTATGGGATCTGTGCCACTGTTCACATTGAGAATGCCCTCACCACTCTGAATCTGAATCCCAATCATTTCTCAGCCATGTTCAAGTCCTTCATCATCTGAGAAATCTTCCTGGACTATCCTAGCCCAAAGCAATCTCAGTCTTCTCTGAATAAATGTAGCATTCCTTGACTATACCATTCATTAATAATACATAGTCAACAAATAATATATGGCCTGTATTATTTGTTACTGTACAGTCATTTTAGTTATGTCTAACTCTTTGTGACCCCATTTAGGTACTGGACTGATTTGCCATTTCCTTCTTTTGCTCAGTCTAACAGAGGAAGAAAAAGAAGCAAATAGAATAAGGGACTTGCCCAGGATCACACAACTAGTAAGGGTCTCAGGTTGAATTTAAACTCAGGTCTTCTTGACTCTAGGCCTGGCGTTCTACTGTACTCACCTAGCTATTTATGTTATCAGTCTTCTTTTTTCTGCATATATGTCTTGATTCTACAAAGAGAGTATAAAATCACTAAAGACAAGATTAGTGTCTTCTTAAAAATAATAGCTAACATTTATATAGCACTTAATGTGTGCCAGGCATTTTTTTTTACAATTTTTTTTTTACATTTTACCATTTAAAAAAAGTTTACAATTATTATCACATTTGATCCTCACATCCGCCCTGGAGGTAGGTGCTATTAATTATCCCCGTTTTACAGATGAAGGAACTGAGGCAAACAGAGATTACCTAGGTAATTTCTAGTTACCTAATCTTTTCTAAAGTGCATTTTTTCAATACTTTGAAAAAGAAAATCTCTTTTGTCAGACTATATATATTCTTATGCAATTTCTTCTCATGTTCCGTTTGCTTCCCATTGACAAATTGTGGCAGGGAGGGCACAGAGTAAGACTAGATTCTCCAAGGCTGTACATGTGGAATGTGAGCTCCATCAGGTTCTAAGCTAGAAAGGCTTTCCCTTTGGACCTGGTGACACTGTAAGACTTTCATTTCAGGATCAGTCTAACTAGCCCTTTTTAGAGAAGCTCCTCATTACACTGGCTCCACCACAAGGTGATTAAGTATTTTGGCCACAGTAAGACCAATTACTATTAACTCACAGAGAAGTCACAGTCTATATTTGATGGAAAGACAACTTGTAGTGACGAGATCATAGAACCCAGGAGAACTGAATGTACTAGACACACAGCAGGGAAAAAATAAAAATTTGCGGTGGGCCCATCAGCTGATATAGAATGTGGACAAGATATAATGCATGACATCATAACATTTTCAAATATTACCTCCACAGACTAGATTTAAAATTTTTAAATTCCAAGTTTCATGCCTCACCCAGAGCAGATAGTCATTAAATGTTTGCTGATAATTATAGTTTTAATAAGAGACTTGGGACCTAAAAGACTAAGGAGGTGAACTGAGGATTTCCTGCTTTGGAATGGATAACTCTTGCAAAGACTTCAAATGGACAAAAACACCATTGGGCATTTGGGACCAGATATAAAATTCAGCTAGAACTTCACTTTGGTTTCCCATGTCTAACCGGAACCTTCCCATTACCCCTGTCTTCCACTCCATCTATTTCTCTTACCCACACCAGCTTTTTGTGACCTGAAGTTTTGGGCTGGGGGGAGGAAGGAAGAGAGAGGAGAAGATGAGGGGGGAGGAGGGTAAGAGATAGGACTCAGATTTTCTAGTTGAGACACTATATATAGCTCACAAAAGTTCTAATGGCAAAGATTTCTATTATTCATGGGAAAGTCCTGTCCTTGCTTGTCTTCAGGCTATGACTTGTTTTTAAAATAAACAAGGAACTTAGCAAGGCAGCCCAATACTGTCATGAAGCAAAGACAACATCACAGTAATTTCTCCCAAACCCTAAAATGTCATATCTTGTTATATTCAACTTTGCAATTCAAATAATTTGGAGTTTTACAAGACTGATAAAAGACAGAAAATATAGAGGGGTGCTTTATTTTTTATAACTCCATTTTCTAAAGAGATTTAAAAAAACTTGTATCAGTACTTATTTTGTCAATATTTTTAGTAACTTGTTTCTGGAGGAACTTTTAAAATATATCAATCATACTTCTTATTTTTTTCATGATGGGGTATATGGTATAGATTCATGATTTTCTTTGGTATGAGAAACTCCCAGTGAGGAAACTCCCTCCACCAATGCAGATCTGGTACCTCCTCTAAAACTTTCTGAGAACTGATATTGGGAGGAAGTTAAATTCTTCTCTCCCTTTCTTTCCTCTCTCCTCTCCTCTCCTCTCTCCTTCCCCCTCCTTCCTTCCTTTCCTCTCCCTTCCCTTCTTCTCTTCTCCCCTCCCTCTCTCTCATTTCCCTTCATCTCTTCTTCTCTCTCTCCCCTCCTCTCCTCTTCTCTCCCTTCCTTCTCTTCTACTAAGAGTTAAAGTAGTCACCCTATGTTAAATGCAAGACTTGAACCCAGGAATTCTTGACTCTGGGACTGGCTATTGAAGAATCATTACTCCACATGGAAAAAATATATACATAAAAACCAGTCAGATAGTTCCTCATAGCTCTTCTCTTGACTTGAGATAATGAATTTTCAGGATTCAATGTCCCTATGGAATGCGGTCTTTACACAGAAATTGTTATTCTATGAATTTCCTCATGAGACTTTATATACATTTAAATTGAGCAGCTCCAAAGGGACCTTTCCTTCCTTCAAGCTCATAAAGTTTGTTAATAAAATGAGAAATAACCCTGACCTGGCTGATAAAATTGCTTGCTGTGAAGTGTCAGGAGCTTCCAGAGAGAAGCTCTATAAATACAGGTTCTCGTTATTGTCGTCATAAATAATGACAAGGAGGAAGTCTAAATTGGCGACTCATAGAAAAGGGAGAATGATTATTCCTAAGGGAAAACACATTTTTTTTTTCCCTCTACAATATTCTAGAGGAAACCTCCGGGAATATGAAACAGACATTCCCTTGCAAATCCAGCAGCATATAAAATTAAAACGAGGTGCGTTGCATCCTACTGATGTTCTTTCCTGATTTTTAACTTTAAAAAGAGAATGTTTCACTTTGGGGGGGGGGGAAGATATTGGCATAATGAAGGTCCTTGGACACATGATTATCCACAAAATTAATGGAATGACAACTGGATGATGGGTTTTAAAAAGAAATAGCAAATACATCCCAAGAGAGACACAAATAGGAAACCTCATCCCCAGCCAGTGGTTTTTAACTCCTAGAATTAACTGACCTCCCAGTGCTATAAGGGAGAAGTAAAACCACAAAGTGAAAGCCACACATTACAATTTTCCCCAATTCAGTCCTCTACCCCTGATACGAGGCTCCTTAATAGAAACTTCCATATATTAAGTAATAGACTCAGCAATGGCATTTTTTTTTTTTACTGAAACTGTAACATACTCAAGTTTTAAATGCTTTACTCATCTATTTTTAAACAAAACTGCTAAAGAAAGGAGAGATTAAAAACATTTGTTCAAATCAGGCTCGTGAAACAAAGCAGGTTAATAATCAGAACCTACCTTTAAAGAAAGATATGAATAGGTACAACCAGAGAAACAGACCAGAGTGGAGGTACATCTGCCACGTCTCCATCAGCATTATCAAAACCCGCTCTGAAATCTCTTTCTGGATAAAGATATAGGACCAAGGGATGTCAGGCAGCTACTTGGTACAGCCCCACTCTGGGCACACTACAAATTCCTACTGCCTTCTGCGAAATAATAACATTTACAAAATGCACACAGTTGTCCCTGATTTCAGAGAGGGAAGCTCTCAACAAAAGCAGCCTCCAAAAAAAGTGAATCCAACTGATGTCAGATGACTCATCTCGTTTGCAGTCATCGGGCTCTCTTTTAGTGCCTGGATAGGGAAGAAAGGCAATAAGAGTCACAGAACAAAGCAGACAATATTAGAAGAGGATGCCGGCTGCCAGCTCTGCTTAATATAATTTTCTATGGCCAAACTTCCATTTTCTAAATCATCTCTGGAGTTGACTTAGTCAATAAATATTTATTGACCACTTACGGTGTAAAAAGTCTGAGGAGAATATCCTGATCCTTTTCAGTTAACTCTTTCATAAGCTACTCTGAGGTGGCTTAACCAAGGTGTAAAAAGAAATCCTCTGTTTTTCTAACTGATAAATAAAAACATAAAAAAGAATTGATAAATAGAAACACGAAAGACAATTTATAGATGCATATTTGGGGGTAAGGCCTTCTGTGGTGGAGGGAGGAGATGGAGGGAGTAGGATACCTGGGAATTTTAAAAATAAAAAAATAATAAAATAAACCAATTTTTCAACCTGCATTTTCCAAAAACTTTCTCAAATGCTTTGGCAAATGAAGCGTGTTTCAATACTTCATAAATTCAGGATTTCATTGGTGTGGTAATTCCTCCACTAGTGACCTCCATATATGATTTGGTCGGTGCTCTCAGAGAGTTCCATAAGTCAAACCATTCATCACTCCATGGCCAACCTGGTCATAAGATGCTCCATGTTAGACCATCTTAACACGGCAAACATTGCTGGGGCCATACTCGAAGCATTTCTAGCTTGGTAAGACTTACCAGAGTAGGACTCCAAACAGAGTTGGGATGGCCACTTGTTGGACATGTCATATGTTTGAATTTAATATAAAATGTAACCCACTTATTCCTTTTTTATAAACATAATTTATTGTATTTATTTTTTATGTTTTATCTTTATTTTAACAACAAATTTCCACATAAGTTTTCTAAATGTGTAATTAGAATTCTGGGATGCAAATCCTAATTACACACAAAGTTATGTGATTCGTGTAGTCTTTCTTCCAGAGTTGACAAGGATTTCAGTCTGGGTGTAACCCCTTATTTCCCCAGACTAAAGGACATGAGATCATTCTGTTTTTTGATCTCCTGGAAGAGGTTGGCTAAATTGTCTGGTGCTTACCTGAAGTCCTGACTTAGGGAAGTCCTGTGGGGGACCTGTCTGGACTCTAAGACTGGGGACCCAGACTGAAGTTCAGCCTGGTCAATCATAGATGCAGGAGAAGAGATGTCATTGGCCTTATAAGAAAGCGGATGGGGCAGTAAGGAGCTTTCTTTGGCTCGGGAATCTTGCTTCCACTTCTCTAGAGATTTATCACTAGGCAAGAACAGGTCTTATCTGACTGGACTATCTTGGCCAGCAACTTGGAAGTTTTTTAGATAGGATGGCCAGATGTTCTCTCTCTCTCTCTCTCTCTCTCTCTCTCTCCCTCTCTCTCTCTCTCTCTCTCTCTCTCTCTCTCTCTCTTCTCTCTCTCTCTCTCTCTCTCTCT
>NC_058131.1:165339348-165348514 GCF_016433145.1 Gracilinanus agilis | reverse complement strand
TCTCTCTCTCTCTCTCTCTCTCTGCCTCTCCCCCCTCTCTCCCTCTCCCTCCCTCTCTTTTTCTCTCTCCCCCCTCCTTCTCTCTCTCCCTCTCCTCCCTCTCTCCCTCCTTTCTCTCCCCCTCTCCCTCTCTCTTTCTTTGTCTCTCTTCTCTCTCTCCTTTTCTCTCTCTTGTTCTCTCTCACTTTTATTAATAAATAATAATAAATTAATATATAGCCTCTAAGAATTTTTTAATCATAACACATAAGAGGGATTCCTTTCAAGCATGAGTAGGCTAGATGGCCACTGACATCCCTTCCAACTCTAAAAATTTATAATTCTGTGATTCAAGAACCCAGGGTCATCTCTAACCAAGGATGAGTGCCAGGAGAGGACTACCGATTTAGAACTTGGAAGGGACATTAAAGACTGATTAAAACCCCTTATTTTATAGATAAGTACATGAGGCCCAAAGATATTGTGTCTTGTCCCTGGTCCCTTAATAGATAAATACAACATAATAAATATAATTTAACTTTTCTTTTGATGTTTCAAGGTCTTAGGGTGCCTCAAAGTCATCATTCTGAAGATCACATATTAGTACTCCTTATCTTAGGGAATCAGCTAGTCCAAATGACTCCTTTTATGTATTGGGAAACTGAAATAATGTATTCCATCTCAGTAACTCTACCTATTTTTTAAAAGCCAGTCATCTCTCCTTTCCTCATCTTTTTTGCCCCTACTAAAATGAGCTTTTCCACCTCTTGGGTTACTCAATGTAGTGAACTAATAAGTAAATCTAGAAGACTTAAAAATAGAGGTACTTATCTAAAGGGGTCATTTTGTATAACATTGTTAATAATTATCCCTAAATTTAGGGAAATTATTGAAAATTGTGTAAATTAATGTTATAACTACACTTGTTATATCTCAAAGTAATAAAAGACTGTACCAAAGAGTTGATCACATTCTATTAACATTTTCCGAGGCCATCGATTTCCCATACTCCTAAATTTGTTCTGGTCTGTCTCCTTGGGTTTTTTTTTTTAAACCCTTAACTTCTGTGCATTGGCTCCTAGGTGGAAGAGTGGTAAGGGTGGGCAATGGAGGTCAAGTGACTTGCCCAGGGTCACACAGCTGGGAAGAGTCTGAGGCCAGATTTGAACCTAGGACCTCCAGTCTCTAGGCCTGATTCTCAATCCACTGAGCTACCCAGCTGCCCCCTGTCTCCTTGGTTTTTATCCCAAGTGGTCACTTTGTTTACTTATGATTATTCATTCCCTCCCCTGTAAGATCTGATGCCTTTCCATAACCAAAAATACCTCCTCCACTGACATTCCTGGAGGCCTGAAATTATCAGCATTCTCTCCCTCCTTAAAAGGTTAAGGCAATCGCATCTGCATTCTGCAGGGATTTGTTTTGTCTATCAGCTACTTTTTACCAAGCAGCAAAATCTTGAAAGAAAGGAAGAAGAGATTCTCAAAATGAAATAGAGTGACTTTGGAGACCACCACTTCCCTATAGCTTGGAGGTCTTTAACATGAAACAAATGACCATTTAACAGGACTACTTGATGTTGGAGGAATTCTTGCACAGGATCGAAGGTCGGAGCTGACACCAAAGGTTCCTTCTGTAAGTCTGAGTTTTATGATGCTAAGTTATGCTTTGGAAGAAAGAGGTCAGGAATGTGATTCTCTGTCTAGCCCTGACAGGGAGGGAGGAAGTGCTGCTGGGGAAGGGCAGGGCTTAAGGGGACCTAGTGGGCAGGATGGCTCTTGAAGGCATTTGGCCCTCTGAAGGAAGGAATAGAAGGAAAGCAATGATACAAAGGTACTCCTTACCTACTTCACAATTCTCTCTAGGATCAGTCTTGGTCATTCATCTGCTGTCACCTTTTAAAATACTCCATTTTGGGGGCCCAGCTGGGTGGTTCAGTGGATTGAGTGCCAGGATTAGAGATGGGAGGTCCTGGGTTCAAATCTGACCTCAGACACTTCCTAGCTATGTGACCCTGGGCAAGTCACTTAACTCCCCATGCCCAGCCCTTTCCACTCTTCTGCATTAGAATCAATATTGATTCTAAGGCAGAAGGTAAGGGTTTTTTAAAAAAATGTTTAGTTAAGTTTAATTAGAAACTCTGCCTATTACATTCAGTTAATAGAGAAATGAGTCCCCCGAGAGCTATCAATGGGCAATTTGAGGCCAAACACCTTTAAGGGCCACCCTACCAGCTAGGTCCCCTTAAGCCCTGTTTAGCTCTGCCCTTCCTCCCTAGGCACCTGCCATGTCTTGCAAGCAGTCAGAAAGACAGATATCCTCCAATCGCCTTTTTAAGATAAGAGTCCCTGGGACGTTGCCCAGCTGGCCCAGAGAAGGAGGGAACTGCGAGCAGTTTGGGCATCCCCTTCTCTTATTAATTACTCTTCCCAGCTAGGAGCAATACCTCGGATGGGCCCAAATGTTGTCAGTCCCTTCTGAGGGTCAGGACCCTGGAAAGAGACCGGGAACTCCCACCCTATTGGAGGCTCCAGCTTCCCTAAAACTGGGCTGAGTGTTTTGTTATATAAGAATTGCTTTGGGTTATAATTACTTTTTTTTTTTTAACAGGACTCTTTTTCCTACATGAGTGAACATTGTGGTGACCTTTCTGTAACTGTCAGTTCTCTTCAACCTCAAAAGGAGAAGACTTTTTAGTTGTCCCTAAAGAAATGTAATGGAAATAACCTTGAAAACATGTATTATTTATAAATCCACTATGGCAAAAAAAAAAAAAAAAAACCAACATCAATTATTTAATGACCCCATATGCTTATTTTTTTTTAATAACAGCTTCCTTTAACCCTCACACGTTCAATGTCTCCCATCACTCATATTTCACACCTACTACATTTGACATTTCTCACACAGGAAAAACAAAACAGCAGTAGGTTAAATATGCAAATAAAATGCAAGGTGACATTTAATGAATCACTAGCTAATCATGGCAGAAGCTCAGGTTAATCTTACAGGGCCCATCACTGATAATGTGAAGGTGTAAACTTAGAGAATGAAGTGTTGTTTATATGTTATTTTACAGTAAAATATAAAGTCAGAATTGTCATGATATTAATAGGACTTAACAGAGCTTATTGCTAGAAAGGAATGTTGAGATCATTTTACAAATGAGAAAACTGAGGCCCAGAAAGAGAGGAAATGACTTGCTCAAGGTTTTATACAGTAAGTAATAGGGCCATAATTTGATTTCAGTTTCCTGATTCTGTTTGTCCTAATTATTTTTTTCTATTTATGGTTCAAGCTTTATCAGCCAATCCAACACTTTTGGGGTTTTTTGGGGGTAGATACTGGAGTGGTTTACCATTGTATTATCAGAAATCTTGAACCCTTCGGCTGTATCCCCCAGAAGTCCTTCAATATTTCCCAGAATTCCTTTTAATCTCTCCACCATGTTGCATGGTCATGTTATTGTTTATATAGTTCTGTAACTCCTCCCTCGTTCTCTTTTTCCAAGTGCACAGCTGGGAAAGCAGTTTTTTATTTTAGTTATTAGTAATAAATCTTATTAAATATAATACTTTGAGGATATTGTATATTAATTTTGCTTCCCACACCATTTCCTTCTCCAGATAACTTTACAGAGGAGGAAATTGAGGCAAGCAGGACTAAGTGACCTGCCTAAGGTCACATAGTAAATTTCTGAGGCCAGATTTGAACTCAGAAAGATGAGTCTTCCTGACCCCCGTCTGGGCACTCTATCTACTGTGCCACCCAGCTTTTGGGCACTCTCTAAATTTCTTTATAGTTTTAAACCCTATGATCCTCTGGGCAAGACCTAATTTCTCCAATGCCCCTCACCAGCTAGCCTGACTCGCTCCCAACTCAGGATTACCAGTGGTAGTTGCCTGACATTCATGCTTTTCCTGGACAAAAGGAAACCTACCATACCTTGTTAAGGCTACTAATGGGGAATTTCCTTTCAATAGCACTTGAAGGTTTACAAAGTGCTTTAAAATATTATATCTTTGCCAGGAAATGGAGTTGGGCATGACTGAAACAAATGAACACATGGTTATGGTTGGGAAAAGGATTCATTTTTCTTGGTGTAAAGGGGCAAAAATAAGAGCAATGAAAAATAAAAACTATCTGAAGGAAGATTTTGGCTCAATATAAGGAAAATATTTAAGTGGACAAAAAATAAGGTCTGCCTTAGACTATAGTAAGTTCTCTGTCACTGGAAGTCTTTGATAGAGACCAACAGCTTCTCATCAAGGATGTTCTAGATCTAGAGGGATCATACGTAGCTCTAAACTGAAAGGACCAAAGAAACTATCGAATCCAAACCTCTCCGTTTAAAAGATGAGGAACCAGAAGCTAAAGGAGGCTGTGACTTGTCCAAGTTGACATAAGTAATAGGCATCAGAAGTAGAAAAATTTTAAGTCATGAACTCTGATTCCAGCATCCTTTTTAATAGCACCATGCTGCCAACTCAGACTTCCCCTGGGATCTCTTCCATCTTTCAATATTCTATAATTCAAAGAAAAGAATACATATGTAAAAACTGCCCATATATTTCAAGTTTCATTTTTCAATAAAGTATCTCCTTCAAGGAGGATTGCGTATGTGACAATGAAGGGAAGGGAAGGATTAGGAGGGAAGAAGAGATGAAGGAATGATTATCAGTGAAATAAAGATTTATTACCACCATGTGCAAAAAACTGTAGTCATCTCTGAGGAATGATTCAAGAATAAGACAGTGGTCCCTGCCTGCCCTTGTGGAGCTTTCACTCTAGTAGGGGAAAATAACATGTATATACATAAGCATACTAGAACACAGAGTATAAATTCACAAAAGGGCCATCCCTTGACATGAAATTGTCCATTTTCTCTCTCTCTCTCTCTCTCTGTCTCTCTCTCTCTCTCTCTCTCTCTTTCCCTCTCTCTTTCCCTCCCCACACAGAAATGCTGGAACTTGAAGTTTGTTTATATAATGGCTCCCAAGAGCTTTAGAAAGAAAGTTCTAAGATCAGGTAGCGCATGATTTTGTGAACATCATGGAGTTAGACATTTCTGGGGCAGAGATGACCCACAAAATTCTTGCGCCCCTGGCCAAAAGTGGTAGCTTAGATCTAGAATTTGTTATCAGCAGAAGATAACTTCTCTTCTTGTTTCATCTCAGAAGTAAAATTTAAACCAAATAATCCATCTAAAGTCAAAAGGAAATTTAAAAAACCAAATAATAGAAACAAAGGAACTAGAAAATATATAGCAACCATGGGGTAGTTTAAAAATGACTGGCCTGAAGGTAAGGGTCAGATGGCTTAGGTTTGAATCTTTACTTTCATTATATAACACTGGGCAAGGCATTCCCTTTCTGTGGGCCTCTGTCTCCACATCTGTAAAAATGAAGGGATTGGTATAAAACCTAGATTCAAACACAGCCTCTGATGTTTGTTTCCTGCATGACCTTGGACAAGCCACATCTTCCTTGGGTCTCAGTTTCCTTGTTTGTAAAATAAAGTTAGACTCGATATTTCTGAGTTTTCTTCCAACTCTAGATATATAATCCTATGATCCTATGTATGACCAGATGATCTCTGAAGACCTTTCCAAATCTGACATTTCAATAATAAGAGCCAAATTTTATGTAGCATTAAAACTTTTATAAAACAGCTACATATATTTTCTCATTTCAATCTCATAATAAACACTAAGAGTAATGTACAAAGGGTATTATTATCTCCATTTTACAGATGAAAATACCAAAATGCAGAGATGACAAAATAACTGGTTAATGGTCCCAGAGCTGGAGTTGGACAAAGAATTTTAGCCCATGGCTCGCTTGACTGCAAAGCACTCTTTCCTCGGTTACCAAATGGCTATGGATACCAGTGAAACAGAAAATTATTCAAGAAAATTTCTCAGGGCTACACACAAGTGGCAATTCCCTCTAACCCAGAGGACTGCAATAGCTCCATGTTCCATGTTCAATTGTTTTAGAGAATGAAACAAAACAGAAACGGGGGAGCAAACTAGCAAACTGAACCCTCAAAGGGGAGGGGGACTAATCAGCACAGGCAGGGTGGAATGCAAGGAACAAGGGGAAGCCTCCTGCCTTGGTGGGGAGGGTGGAAGCAAGACCTTCCCCTCTCAGCTCAGAGCCCAGAGGAAGGAAAAAAGTCTCCAGAAGAGGAGGCAAGAGCTAAGCAAACAGGGTTAAGTGACTGGCCCAAGCTCACTCAGCTAAGAAGGGTCTGAGGTCAGGTCTGAACCCAGGGGCTCCAGATTCCAGGCCAGACACTCTATCCACTATACTACCTACCTGCCCCTAGATATACTTTTTAAGTTTTTTGTTTCTAACCCTTTACTTTCTCTCTGAGAATCAATACTTAGTATCAGTTGGAAGGCAAAAGCTAAGCAATTGAGCTTAAGATACTTGCCCAGGGGCACACAGCTAGAAAGTATCTAGATTTTACTTTTAAGTTTAATCTGCATCCTTAATATTTTCTCCATCACTTTCTTAGGTCTAAACCAGAGATATCAATCACAGGAGCAGGGAACATTGGCCTACAACACTCTGGGAAAATACCTATAATCAAAAAATTTTAAGTAAAATTTAAAATTAATAAATATTTAATAAAAAAATTAAAAATTTAATAGAACATAAATCATGTTAATATGTGGGTTTCTACGTCACTATGGATCCCATGGGTATTATGAGGTTTAGTGGCCTCATTTCTATTTGAGGTTCATACTGCTGATCTAGACAAATCAACAAAAACAGTAAGTAAATTTGTAGTTTGCCAATTTCCAAGGTATACAAGGTATACGTGCTCACATTGAAAATTTAACAATCAATTCTCCAGACTTTTTTTATGCTGGCTTCAGTACACCCCTGGAGGAGAAGAGCACGGCTGTAGAAACTAAGGGTCATGGTACCCTTGCTACATAACCTTGTAATTTTAGGGCAAAGAAAGGCTCCATTTTTTAAAAAAACCCTTCCCTTTTGTCTTAGAATCAGTACTGGGTATCCGTACCAAGGCAGAAGAGTGGTAAGGGCTAGGCTATGGGGTTTAAGTGACTTGCCCAGGGTCACACGGTTAGGAAGTGTCTGAGGCTACATTTGAACCTAGGACCTCCTGTCTCTAGGCTGGCTCTCAATCCACTGAGCCACCCAGTTGCCCCAAGGCTCCATTTTTTAAAGGTTCAGTGCTTAAAAGTGAGGAAACTCAACTCTGAACCTGAAAAGGATGCTCCTATCAGGCTGGTGTCTTAACACCATGTGCATCTACTGCTTCACTCCTTATACCTTCACTGGCTCATTACCTGGACAATAAATTGGACTACTCCTCCTCATAACACTTTTCATTCCATATAAGTTGTGTTACTGATACTTAATCTTGTCTTTCATCTCCCACCTGCCCTATCTGCACAGGTTGTCCCCACACAATTCTCATTTCAACCTGCTGAACCTGACACTCTAAATGAACTTTCTGTCTTGGGGAGAATGAAAGAGAACAGAAAAGGGGGAGCAAACAAGCAAACTGAACCCTCGAAGGGGAGGAGAACTGATCTGCACAGGCAGGGTGGAAATACTGCAGTCCGTGGCTCTCAGAATGCAGGGAACCAGAGATAGCTTCCAGCTTCGGAGGGGAGGGAGGAAGAGCCCAGGGGGAGGGAGAAAGTCTCCAGAAGAGGAGTTATCTCTAACTGGATTTAGTCTGCCCCTCAGTGGCCAAGTCCTCCAGGACCCAGCCTCCAATCAGGAGGAAACAAGTCAGAAACTCTCAAGATGAATTATTAGAGATAAAAAAAGAGGCAAAAAATAATTCCTTCCTCAAGGAGCTCACAATCATACAAACAACTCTGCATAAATGAGATATTTGTAGGATAAATTGCAGATTGTAATAATATTAATAAGAATTGTTGTACCCAAATTTTAATACCTAACCCAGGTTCATGGCCGAAGGAAGAATCACACTGACAATGCAATATGCAAGAAGAGGCTCATTCTTTACTAGCAATAATAGCTGGGGTCCCTAGGCAGAGAGGAGTGCCTGAACGACCCCTTGGAATTCTCAGCCAAGAGTTTATATAGAAATGTTTGGGGAAGGGGGTTGGTACATACATAATTATCAAGGTAGTGTCAGGGACAGGTGGTCAGGAAGCATCTGGGGAGGGGGGGGGTGTTTCAGGGTCAGGGGTCTGGAAGCATTTGGCAAACATACATTAAATAGGCAAATATTGTAAAGCAGGCAAACATAGACAAACATTCCTCAAGAAAGTTAATATTCATCAGATAAGATAGCTTCAGTTTTAGGTTTATGATAGGGGGAGATAAGGAAGACTGTGCTGGGAAACCTTGGGGGCTGGGGGTAGCTTGCCCAGGCCAGAAATAGTTCAGTAGACTGCCAGACTGATTTTTAAATCCAACAGAATAACAACTAGAATTTTTATAGCAATTTAAGGTTTATGAAGTGCTTTAAAAATATCATCTCATTTTATCTTCATAACAACCCTGAGAGGTAGGTAATATTATAATCCCCATTTTACAGATAAGAAAAATGAGGCAGACCAAGGTTAAGTAACTTGCCCAGGAATCATACGGCTAAATAAGTCTGAAGTCACTTTTGAACTCAGAACTCTAAGCTCAGTGCTATTAATTGAGATAACCTAGAGGGAAGGGACTAACATTAAAGAAGATAGAGAAAAGTGGTCTCTCGAATCATCCAACTCACCTTCTCCCAAAATCTCTGTAAATCAATCAAAGTAGCCTACACACATCATCTCCTAAAGTTTCTCTCCAAAATATACAGTGCTGTGGTTTATGGGAATTCCTATTCCAGTTTACAATAAAATCAAAAACAAAGTTGAGTTAATTGCAGTTCATGGGTCAATATCTGTTACAGATGATGAAATTGTATTTTTTTCTCTCTGGAAAAATAATTATTTTTCATTTTTTCAACTTAAAAGTATTTTTTTAAGTCACTTTCACAGGGACAGTTAGCTCAGTGGATAGAGTGCCAGGCCTAGAGATGGGAGATCCTAGGTTCAAATCTGGACTCAGGAACTTCCAAGCTATGTGGCCCTGGGCAAGTCACTTAACCTCTACTGCCTAGCCTTTACTGCTCTTCTGCCTTGGAACCAATATTTAGTATTGATTCCAAGTCAGCCTACCAAATTCTTTTT
>NC_058131.1:165338252-165339338 GCF_016433145.1 Gracilinanus agilis | reverse complement strand
TGGTAAGGGTGGGCAATGGGGGTCAAGTGACTTGCCCAGGGTCACACAGCTGGGAAGTGGCTGAGGCTGGGTTTGAACCTAGGACCTCCTGTCTCTAGGCCTGACTCTCACTCCACTGAGCTACCCAGCTGCCCCCCTAAAATCTTTTTTAATAAAGTTTTTTAAATGCCACTTTCCCACATCAAGCAAATTAAAAAGAAATTCCTTAACACATTGCTACATAGTCTATCAAAGCAAATTCACAAATTAGTCTTTCCTGAAAATGTATTAATGCTTTCTGCATTTTCTCCATAAGGAAGTGTTAAGAATGTTTCATCTTCATTCTTTTGGATCTATGACTTATTGTGTTTTTCCAATTTGTTTTTCTCTATAATATTATCATTGTATAACTTGTTCTTCTACTCCTGCCCTTTGTTCTGCATCAGTTCATAGAGGTCTTCCCAGTTCCCTCTAAAATTGTCCATTTCATCAATATATATATTGTATAATATATATAATATCATCAATTATATAATATTATATAATAATAACATAATATAATATAGTATAATAGTTTTCCATTCAATTCATATACTATAGTTTATTTAGACATTCCCCAAAGAATACTTCCTTAGTTTCTAATTTGGGGCTACCATGAAAAGAGCTGCTATAAATATTTTTGTACCTACAGATCCTTTTGTTTTTTCTTTGATTTCTTTCATTTCTTTTGGGGTATAAACCAAGGAGAGGTAATAGCTACATCAAAGGATATACATAATTCAGTAACTTTCTGGGCATGGTTCCAAATTGCTTTCCAAAATGTTTAAATCCATTCACAGCTCCAACAACAGCACATTAAAGTACTTATTTTCAGAGAGAAATTTTTTACAAATACTCTCATAAGACTATCCAACATAAATCAATAAATACTTTGATTCTCATTGGTGATTTCAAGGCAAAAGACAGTACAGAGGAGAACAGTCCATGCAGCCACAATAGAAAATGTTTCAGGATCATGAAAAAAAAATAGATCAAAAATAGTTTGTAGATTACTCAGAAACATCATTCCAGTACAAACAAATACTTTCTTCTTTAAAAAAAAAAAAA
>NC_058131.1:165153045-165336472 GCF_016433145.1 Gracilinanus agilis | reverse complement strand
TGGTAAGGGTGGGCAATGGGGGTCAAGTGACTTGCCCAGGGTCACACAGCTGGGAAGTGGCTGAGGCTGGGTTTGAACCTAGGACCTCCTGTCTCTAGGCCTGACTCTCACTCCACTGAGCTACCCAGCTGCCCCCCTAAAATCTTTTTTAATAAAGTTTTTTAAATGCCACTTTCCCACATCAAGCAAATTAAAAAGAAATTCCTTAACACATTGCTACATAGTCTATCAAAGCAAATTCACAAATTAGTCTTTCCTGAAAATGTATTAATGCTTTCTGCATTTTCTCCATAAGGAAGTGTTAAGAATGTTTCATCTTCATTCTTTTGGATCTATGACTTATTGTGTTTTTCCAATTTGTTTTTCTCTATAATATTATCATTGTATAACTTGTTCTTCTACTCCTGCCCTTTGTTCTGCATCAGTTCATAGAGGTCTTCCCAGTTCCCTCTAAAATTGTCCATTTCATCAATATATATATTGTATAATATATATAATATCATCAATTATATAATATTATATAATAATAACATAATATAATATAGTATAATAGTTTTCCATTCAATTCATATACTATAGTTTATTTAGACATTCCCCAAAGAATACTTCCTTAGTTTCTAATTTGGGGCTACCATGAAAAGAGCTGCTATAAATATTTTTGTACCTACAGATCCTTTTGTTTTTTCTTTGATTTCTTTCATTTCTTTTGGGGTATAAACCAAGGAGAGGTAATAGCTACATCAAAGGATATACATAATTCAGTAACTTTCTGGGCATGGTTCCAAATTGCTTTCCAAAATGTTTAAATCCATTCACAGCTCCAACAACAGCACATTAAAGTACTTATTTTCAGAGAGAAATTTTTTACAAATACTCTCATAAGACTATCCAACATAAATCAATAAATACTTTGATTCTCATTGGTGATTTCAAGGCAAAAGACAGTACAGAGGAGAACAGTCCATGCAGCCACAATAGAAAATGTTTCAGGATCATGAAAAAAAAATAGATCAAAAATAGTTTGTAGATTACTCAGAAACATCATTCCAGTACAAACAAATACTTTCTTCTTTAAAAAAAAAAAAATCCTTGCCTTCTGCCTTTGTACCAGTTCTAAGACAGAGGAGAAAAAAGGGTTAAGTCGTTGTGGGAGTGTTTGATTTGGTTCAGACGGGCTGGCTCACCTAAGGAATTACAAAGCTCCAAGAAATCTTGGAAAAGAAAGAAATTTATTAGGAGAAAAGGATAAATGTCTGGGAGGCAAGATGGAGATTGCCTCTTCAATGAGGCCATATAGGATATACTGTGGGACAAGTGGGGTGTACAAAGAGGGGAAGGAGGGGAAGAGTTGGTGGGGGAGGAAGGGGAGGCCTAGATGTATAGGCAGAAAAGAAAGTACATATCCTAGATGAGGTAAATTATCACATATTTACATATCCGGCTGGGGTTTTCATATGCATTTGCATGGGTTTTTGTTTTTTTGTAGCCTCATTTTCAGGCCAAATCTCCTTGGGGGGTGGAGGGGTGGGGGAGACAGACTGCTTTTCCCAGCTCCAAAATCTCTAGGGGGAGATGGGGTAGGGAGAGGGTCCCCTGTCCCACCATGATACTGACATGAGCACTGTACAGAGATGGCACGGGCACTGTACCCCTAACCCAGGCAAACTATAAGCAGGGAATTTCCCTTGCTCCTTTCTGTCCTTGTAACTCCTAACCCGAGAACATCTGATAGATCCAGTAAGGCCCTGAGATTATTATCATCTTTGGATCCTCCTTTAGTTTGACATGGATGTAGAGATGCTCCTCAGGCTACACCTCGAGATCATCAAGTTGTATCTCAGACATCCATCTGTCCTCTTGTCATAGGGGTGCAAATTGGTGAACCCCTGGGTTCGGGAAGGAAACCATTCTCAAGAATGAGAGGACTCCAAACTTAGCTTAAAAGTAAAAAAGAAAGATTTATTAGTAAGATAGGATTAATGGCCAGCAAGACAGCATGAGTGGAGCAGCCATGGGAGGCTCTCCCCGGGTCCCCCAGTTCTTGCCCTTTTGTATCCTTTCGGTAGTGTGTATGTGACTCCCTGCACTCAGGCACTCAGTTGGTGCAGGGTCAGTCCTAGACCCTCAGGGCCTAGACTGTCCAGGTGTGTCCCAGAGGTGGATCTCTTTGCCTTTTGCCTATCTCAACTCAAAGGAATTCCAAGGACAATGGTCCTTGCCTTGGGGGTCTCAAGGGCAGGAACGGGGAAGGTAATTCTCCTGCTCACAGCCTGCCAGAGTCAAGGGGTACAGGGTCCCTGCCATCTCTGCACAATGCCCATGTCACTCTGAACTATCAGGGCCACCCCCTATGTCTTCAGGCAGACCCAGTCATCTGACCCCCATCTGCCATCTGAACACCCCACCAAATGCCTGAGTGGTTACCACTCTAGAGTACCATCTCCAATGTTGTAAAGAATATAAAAACCCCTGAACTAAAGCATTCTGGGAACAACCCGTAGGGTTGTAACTGGGGGGAGACAGCTTTTCCATCCATGCTGTTTCCCCCACCACCACCACCTAAGGAACAGATCCCCATCTTGCTGTTCCACCCTGCTATTCCACCTTCCTATCCTCCTGGCCATTCTCAACATTACTTTCCAAATTAATAAATTTCTCTTTTTGCTTTTAAGCTAACTTTTGGAGTCTTGCATTCTTGCAAAAGGTATCCTCCCTGTACCTAGGGGTTCACCATTGTACCCCACAACACCTGGTGGTAACCCCGTAACAATACTAAGTTTCAGTTTTAATTTCGGATTAATAAAAAGTCTCTAGATTCCACGTCGACAAAGATGTCATTTTTCTTCTGGGCTGCTAGTGGTACAACGGATATCATGCTGGGCCTAGAATTAGGAAGATTCATCTTCCTGAGTTCAAATCTGACCTCAGATACTTAGTTATGTGATGTTGGGCAAGTCACTTAGCCCTGTTTGCCTCAGTTCTTCATTTATAAAATGAGTTGAAGAAGGGTGTTGACTTGGAAACAAACACAGAACTATTAAATAGTCAGAAAAGCCACTCTTTAATAAAGGCCAGGGGTCACAGGGCTGAGTAGGCCCCTACCCAGAGCTGTGAGCTACACACCTACAAGAGTCCCAGGGTTGAACTCAGGATGCTCTGGTCCCTGGCCCCAGGGAGTGCCAGAGAACTCCAAGGAACAAAAGAAATTGGGGAACCTATAAACCATTTGGGAAGATCCAGGGGCCTGCAAAGATGATTGGCATTACCATATGGACAGAATATAATCTAGCCTGGGAAAGGAATTCTAGCCAGAGGCTAGAGTGTAAGGGAAGGGGCTACTTACAATGGATACTAAAGGATGGTCCCTGCCCAGGTTTGTCTTCCTAGGCAGGGTCTAATACTATAGGGAAGACTACAGTAAGACAAAAAATATTTAACATTTACCTTAGAATCATTATTCAGTCTGAAACTGCTACAAGTACAAGCTTTGGGGTCTCCAACTTACAAGCTAGTCCTAAAACTTGGGGTTCATCAGATCCCACCAGGCCACAAGTCTGGGGTCTCTAGATTGACAAAGGAATGGCAAATCACTCCAGTACCTTTACCAAGAAAACCCCAAATGGGGTCACAATGAGTCAGACAAGACTGACACAATTATAATTTTTTTTCTCTGTCCAAGTTCATGAACCTCCTGATATTTATACAGGAACCTTTTGGGGATTGGTGGACCCCAGGTTAAGAATTCCTGCTTTAGAATAATCACCTTGGCACCTGAGTAGGGAGTGGATTAGAGTAAGAAGAGACAGAAGGCAGGAAGACCTCTTAGAATGTTATTATTTTATTTTTATACCTTTATTTATTTATAAGTATATGTGCATATATTTACATATTACTTTAATTTTAATAAAGAGGAATGGGGCAGCTAAGAAGCAGAGTGCATAGAGATTCAGGCCTGGAATCAAGAGAACCTGGTTTCAAATTTGGTATCAGACACTTCTCGGCTGTGTGATCCTGGGAAAGTCACAACCTCAGTTGCCTACCCCTTACCACTCCTCTGCCTCAGAGTAATACTTAGTATAGATTCTAAGACAGAAGATAAGGGTTTAAAAAAGAATTTAAAAAAAAAAAGGCTATTGTAGTAGTCCAGGCAAGAGAGGTGATGGGGGCCTGAATTAGGATTGTATTTATCATTTCTTAATTCATTTGGTTCTGCCTTCTTAAAGGCAACAAGAGGTTTTGAACACTATGTGATTGTTTTTATTGATAAGATCTTATTAAGTTTATAATTTTTAAGAGTCTAAAATATAATTATTAAGAATGATAAGTAACAAGATGCAACTGTATTTGAACCAAGGCCAATGAATAGTTTGAGCTAATTCATTCTGAGACTTAAACATGAAAATGAGGTGATCATAGAAGATTTAGCTTCAAATAATATTCTGACACAGTTTTGTTTTTGTTACAGACCTTGGATCCCTCACCCACAAGCTTTCACTGCCATCTACATGCTGGATGTTGTAATTCATGGACCCACTTTAGTTTCACTAGAATTAGTAACCATTGAAATATGCTTCAGTAGGGGGAGTTCGTTCACCAAATGGCTAACTATTCCAAGAAAATCACACTTCCAAACTATCCTTATCCAGAATATGAGGGGGATTTGGTGGATTAAAAGCCAAGAAACAAGAATTGAAATGATAATTGTAAGAGAACAACAAAGAGAAGCAGCCCTGATCCAATAGATGGAGACCTGGACTTTGAGTTAGGGAGATCAGAGTTGAAGTCCTAATATTTCCAATGTGATCCTACACAAATAAGACATAAATTGTAGGGAAGATGTTGAACTACCTGGGCAGAGTGTCATCATAAACATCCATCCCCCTAGAATTACCAACTCTGATCCCTCTTCCTTCTTCCTCCACCTGCCCCAGTCCCAAAACTTGAACACTTTTGTCTTTTTTCCTAGTCAGTTGATAAACATTAATTCGGTGCCTATTATGTGTCAAGCACCATGTTGAACACTGAAGATACAAAAAGAGACAAAAGATAGTCCCTGCCTTCAAGGAGTTCACAATCTAGTGGAGAGAAAACAAGCAAACAAATATATGCAAATAAGCTATATACAGAATAAATGGGAAATAATTAGGAGAGAGAAGGCACTAGAACTAAGAGGGGTTGAGAAAGGCTTCCTGTAAAAAAGATTTTTAGTCGAGACTTAATGGAAGCTAGGGAAGTTGCTAGTTCCAGAGGAGGAAGGAGAACATTCTAGGATGAAGGGGACAACCTGAGAAAATGCTCAGTCAAGAGATTTGTTCATGGAACAGCCAAGAGACCAATGTCACTAGATTGAAGAAGATATGGAGGGAATAAAGAGTAAGGAAACTTGGAAGGTAGGAGGGGGTTAGGTTTTGAAGGTCTTTGAATACCAAACAAAGCATTTTGTATTTGCTTCTAGATGCAATAGGGAGCCACTGGAGTTTATTGAGTGCGGTATAGGGGTATGTGTGTGTGACTTGGTTATGTTTTAGGAAAATCACTTCAGTAACTGAATTCAGGATGGGTTGGGGTGGGAAAAAACTTGAGACAGGCGGACCCATTAGCAGGCTATTGCAATAGTTTAGGCAGGTGATGAAGACCAGCACTAGAGAGGTAGCAGTGTTAGAGGAGAGAAGGGGATCTATTTGGGAGGTGTTGCAAAGGTGAAATCACCAGGCCTTGACAACAACTTGAACATGGAAGGGCAGGATGAGGGATAGTAAAGAATCCTATGAACTTGGGGGCTTAGGAGGATGGTGTTACCCTCTATAGTAATAGAGAAGTTTTGGCGGGAGGGTTTAGGGGGAAAATAATGAGTTCTATTTTGGACATGTCAGGTTTAAGATGTCTCCTAGATATCCAGTTTAAGATGTCTGAAAGGAGTTGGAGATAGGAATTTGGAAGTAAGGAGGGAAGCTAGAACAGAGTAGGTAGACAGAAAATACATGGGAGCGATGAGATCCCTAAGCGACATAGTATAGAAGAAGAGAAAAGGGTCTAGGCCAAAACTCTGTGGGACACCCATGGTTAGAGAAAGTGATCTGGATGAGAATCCAGCACAGAAGAATAAGAAAGTAATCAGAGAGGTAGAAGGAAAACCAGGAAAGACTAGAATAGTGTCCCAAAAACCTAGAGAAAAGAAAGTATCAAGGAGGAGAGCGTGATCAATAGCGTCAAAGGCTGCAGAGAGAGGGCAAAGAGAACAAGGGTTGAGAAAAAGTCATTGATTTTGGCAAATAAGAGATAATTGGTAATTTTGGAGAGGATAATTTCAATGGAATGATGATGTCAGAAAGATGGATTGTAAGGGGTTGAGAAAATAGTGGAAGGAGAAAAAGTGGAGGTATAGAGAGCCAGCTCTATATTTTGGGGGGGTCCTGAGTGGCTTTTAGTGGCGTCAGATTGAATGAGAACAGTCAGACTAAATGTTTAGCTCATAACTGCTCCAACTGCTATGGAGTTTTGAGTTTATTATATACTGGTTTCAAACAAAGAATACAGAGAAAGAATCACAGCTGTGAAGGGATCACAAATCATACAAAAACCCATTAAAGTCTAAAAAGTAGAGAGATAGGTCCAGGGTCAAAGGCCAAATTCCAACCACCAATTAGTAGGGGGTTAATTCTGGGAGCAGAAATATATTTCATAGAGATTTTTACTAATTGAGTCCTGTCCTCTTGATTTACAGGATTGCACCTGGTCAGATAAAGTCTTGTCTAGCTTTGTCTGTCTCCAGCCTGATTATCTAAGTAATATATGTTTTTGGAGCTCAGGCTTCTTAATTATCAAGGAGAGAAATTGTTAACTCAGTAGCTGCTGATCTGTTAAGGACTCAAAGCTTTCCAAAAAGAATATTGAGAAAAGGTGAGGATCTGAAAATGAGTCAAAAGAGGAGTCTCAGATTTTTACCTTAGATGGTCCATTCTGTCTGCGTCCTGACATGCAGTGCAGAAAAAATCATACACATAGTTTTACTTGCCGATGATTTTGTAATGGGATCCAGATAAAATATCTATTACAGACTCTATTTCTCTAAATGACTTCCAATAGCCTCCTGGAGAGGTCAAGTTGTTTTTGGATTAACCAACCTGCTGGTACCAGAGCTTTTCAGGGCTCAGGTGACTAGGAACAAACGCAAAGACTGCCTCAGCCTGGATTGGTCACGTAGGGAATCCAGATAACAGGCCCTATCCAGACCCTATTCCTCTAATCGGCCTTCCACATGGAGGCACCTGTTGTAGACAGCCTTTTCAAAGAGTTTAACCATAAAGAGCAGAAGAGATATAACAAGATAAGAGCCAGTAGAGAGGGAGAGATTGAAATTAAATGATGAGTGGGGATGAAAGGGGGCAATTTGTTAGAGGGGATGGGACATAATGGGATCCCTTGGGCAAGTATAGAAGTTAGCCTTGGTAAAGAGTAAGGCCACCTCTCCACGTGAGACAGAAGTAAAGGAAAAGATAGTGGAAGAAGGTCTATGAGTGGTGTGAGTTGGAAAAGATGGGTGTTGACATCATTTTTTTCTGTCAACTATGAGGCAAGTTTCTCATGTGAAAAGGTGGAGGGATGGAGAACCATGGGGACTTTCAGGAGGGATGAAAAGGTTTGGAAGATCCACTGCAGACAGAAGAATTAATACGGGAGGTTTTAGAAGAATTGCCTAATAGCAGTGAGAACTGAGTTTGTGTAACATAAATCTGTAGTGGATACAATCAGAATTATTGTGTGATTTTTCTCCACTGTATCAAAGAATTTCTGGTTTAACTTTCTTACCACCATTTACTTAAGATGAGCAGCTCATGAGTCTACAAAGTCAAGGTGAGACATCAAACTATAAAAACAGCTGGTTTGCAAATTCCAGCTATACTCAGGGTGTTTACTGAATAGTATCCTGTTTTACTTGATATAGATCTTCCCTTAATGTTATTTACTCTTTGATGTGTAAATCATTACCTTCTTCTTCTGCCATCTATAAAATTCCCCTGGTCCCCACCTTCCAGACTAACTAAAACTTATGTAATACAAATCCTAGGACTCTCTCTTTATTGGCAAAGATCAATCCCTACTCCACGTGCATGAGGGATAGGACAGAGTTGTTTGGAGTCCAGACAGGCTCTTCCAGTCTCTTAGAAAAGTCTCTTCAGTCTCTTTGGCTACTTCTGATTTCTAACTTTGAGAGAAAAGAGAGACAATGCAAACTCCGCTTCAGGTAATTGAAAGGAAAATAAGACCCTGGGAAACAGGCAACATGAGAGGTGTTATCAGTGTCTATCATGTCCCTATCCCCAGCTTGCTATTGTGAAAATTTAACACTAGCCTGTCAAGACAGTTTTGGATTTTAAAGCAAAGGATCTTAGTTTAGAACCTCTGAGCTGTTTCTCTCTGGAGTGATAGGTGGAGTCCTCTGTAAGATTTAAATTAATATCCAATAACTCAAAGTATTATATTTTATAAAGTTTATTAATAATCACTTGAAGTAGAAAGAAAGTAAACTAAAAGAAATAGGAGCTCAAACCTAATTATCTAACCAAAAGTAAACCCACGTGTGTAGATTCTCCTGGCTGGCATAAAACCTGCTTTCCCAGCCACAATCAGGAGAAAAGAGGGAGGAGCTAAACAAAACTTATATCTTCCCTAGGTTAGCATGTAAGGTGACAGGGAACATGGGAAGCTGGGATTTAGAGTTCTGGGGAGCAAATCCTAATTACACACCTCCTTACAATACTGGGAGAAGCTGCACTGGGGCTGGGCAGCTGTTCTAAGGTCTGTGTGGTGACTCTGGCATTCAAAAGACCAGCCTCTGAGATTGAGAAAGATGAGGGAAAAGAGGTCAATTCTGCCTCCCTTGGAGCCGCACAGTACCTCCACACTACCTATGGGAGACAGCCCTTCTTACACCTCTGAAAAGCTACCAAAATTGTTGCTCAGGGCTCATTGATTTTTGTATGCTCTGAGAATAAAATAAATTTGGTTTTTCCATACCTCTTTGTCATTGAGGGTTATGATTGGCAGCAATATCATATACAGATCCCTAGACAATTTCTTTCACCATTTCTCTCAGCTAGACATTTCCTAAGTGACCTCACTTCATATTTCATTTTATTCAAACTCAACACATGTGAATTCAGGTATATATGACTGGAATAAAAATTTTAAAAGGCAAAAAAAAATGTAAAAAAACAAACTTTAGCTACACATTAAATCTGTGCCATATTCTCAAGCAGTATAAAGTGGTATATAGCAAGTAGTAGAAAGCAGTATAAAGTTTGTCCAATCATATTTGTTCTCACTCTAAGAGGCATTAAAGTGAGTCATTCCACCCATTCAGACCAAACATTAGCTCCTATATCAATCTTTGTCCAGAGCTCTTGCTTGTAAAAAGTCACATTTGAGCCAGTGCAGTATTTCTCTGTTTCATTAAGTCTACTTTGTGGGAAGCCATCAAAGTTCATGACATTCAAACAGTCCCGCATTAACTCTGTGACAGAAGGATGGTGACTCCACTTAGATTCCCGTATGTGACTCTTTTCTCACTAACATTCCCTTTTATTGGAATTATTGTAATCAATATCCTTAGCCCCAGGGAAATACAGAAGAACATTATAGGCTATTATTAGAACCCTTACAAGCCCTCTACAAATTCCTAGGAAAAGCCCCACCTTTATATGTTATGATACAGAAATTCTCCTAGAAGTCACTTCACAACAAACCAGGATATAATGAGTTAATATTAAAGATTTTAAAACCCTAACTTAGGTTCCCATACACATGTGCCTGCAAAAACAGGCCAGAATAATTCTGGGAAGATGGCAGCTTAGACAGAGCAAATCTTAAGACCTCCTCACCCTTTCCACACCGAGATAGAAAACAAAGCACTTCAAGAAGAAAAGAGGACCAAATCTAACAACAGTACAGAGCAAAGAGACCCTACTGCTAGATAGCTCAAGAGGTACGCCAAGAAAAAGGCTTGAATTCTTAAACTGTTGGGTCTGAGAGTATAGAAAGGAAATCCTGGGACCTCTCCCCCATGGGCTGTGTGGAATCTCCAGTGGCTCCTGAAGTCTCCTGGTGAGCAGGTGCACCTGCCCAGAGATAGGGCCTTGCTGGCACTGGACTTGGGGAGTTGAACACAGGCACTGAGGAGATGGCTAGAGGAGAAAGCCAGAGAAACATAGCAAAAACACTTGGAAGATGGCGGCTTAGATGGAGCAAAATTTCAAACCTATGTGCTTTACCACACTGAGATAGAAAACAAAGTGCTTCAAGAAGAAAGAAAACCAGGTCTAACAGCAGCACAGAGCAGGGGGACACTACTGCTAGATAGCTCAGCAAAAACACTCCATTTTGTCCCCCTTCCCCCTTTTTTTTTTTCCTTTTCTCTCTCTTGAGGTTTTAGCCTCAGGGCACATTAAGCACTACAAATTAATCCAGTCCAGGCTTAATCCCATCAATTGGACAGACAAGAAGTCTTCAGAGGGCAGGGAAACTCCAATACCCCTCTCCCATAAACTGCAAAGAACATAACTACAAACCTCTATTGCCAGCTGAGAGAAGACCTTTCATCAAAGCTCATTAAATTCATCTGTTTAAACTAGCAGAATAGAGAAAGAAAAAATATGAATAAACAATAGAAAAAGAGAAAAGAAATTGCAATTGACAGCTTCTTTCCAGGAAGTGAAAAAAAATCAAATGAAATAGAAGAAGATCAGGAAGCTCCAGTGAACTGGACACAGGCTTTGGAAGATCTTGAAATTCAATTAACTCAAGAACTTCAAGAACTCAAGAAACACTCAAGAGAAGCTGAAGAAAATTTGAAAAAGGAAATACATGAATTAAAGCAAGAAAATAAAATCTTAAAAGCCAAAATTGACCAGCTCAAAAACAAAGCACAGAAGGCAAAAGATGATTTACAAAGAAAATCAGACCAGAAGGAAAAGGATGACCAAAAAACCAGGGATGAAATTCAGTCTTTAAAAAATAGAACTCAACAACTAGAAGCAAATGACTTCACAAAGCAGCAAGAATATATAAAACAAAATTTTAAAAATGAAAAATTTGAAGAGACTATAAAACACCTCATTGATACAACCAAAGAACTGGAGAACAGATCTCGAAGAGATGATTTAAGAATTATTGGCCTACAGGAACATCATGACAAAAGAAAAGGTTTGGACATCATCCTACAGGAAATTATCCAAGAAAACTGCCCTGACATTCTCAAACAAGAGGGAAAAGTGGAAATTGAAAGAATCCACAGATCACCTCCTATATTTAATCCACAACTGACAACTTCCAGGAATATTATAGCCAAATTCAAAAACTACCAGACCAAGTTAAAAATATTACAAGCTGCTAAGAATAAGTCATTAATATACCAGGGAACCACAGTTAGGATAATACAGGACCTGGCTGCACCTACATTTTAGCCCCCTTGCACAAATCCCACTCTTATAATTGAAGGATCAGAAAGCATGGAATATAATATTCTGGAAAGTGAGAGAACTGGGTCTATAACCAAGAATCAACTATCCAAAAAAACTGACTATATTTTTGCAGGGCAAAGTATAGTCATTCAATTAAATTGAGGACTTCCAAGCATTCATAAAGAAAAAATACACTTAAACAGAGTTTGCTGCCCAGACACAGAACAGAAGAGAATCACCATAAGGTAATTAAGATAGCTGGGGGGAGGGAATCTTTTCTTTAAGAGACCCAATAAATTCAATCAATTTGTATCCCTAGAAGAAAAGAAGATATTGGTAAATATTAAAGATTGTTATTATCAACAAGGTAACTAGAAGAAGTTTACTTAGAGGGAACAGTGACAAACTGTATAGGATAAAATGTCAAGATATATATATATATATAACTAGAGGGGGAAAGGAGATAACATTGAGAAAAATGGGAAAACAGACAAAATGGAGTAAATTTATTTTCCATAAAGAAGCACGTGGGGTGAACAGGGGAGAAGATCAATACACTGGAAGGGTAAAGAGGTTGGAGAGAGGAAATACTTGATACTTAAGTGCATTGAAATTAACTTAAAGAGGGAAGAACAATCAGATCCATTGGGGCAGAGAATTGATTCATGCCCTATAGAGTAGTAGAAGGGTAACAAAAGGACTGGTGGGGAGAGAAGCAACACTAGGGAGGGAGAGGGTGGGGGGAGGGGTAGCTTAAGAAGACCCTAAAGAAGAATAAGAGGGAAATAAGAAGGGAGGAGGGAGAAAGGGAAGTACAATAAAGGAGGGGATTAGGGGAACTGATTAAAAACAAAACACTGGTATAGGAGGAAATAGTGAAAGAAGAAAAGGCAGGACAAGGAGAGAGAATCAAAATGTCTTGGAATACACAGTTGATAATTATAACTCTGAATGTGAATGGGATGAACTGCCCATGAAACGGAAGCAAATAGGAGAGTGGATTAGAAACCAAAATCCTACCATATGTTGTCTGCAAGAAAGACAGACAGACAGACAGACATAGAGTAAAAATAAAAGGCTGGAGCAAAATCTATTGGACTTCAACTGAATAAAAGAAGGCAGGAGTTGCAATCATGATTTCTGACAGAGCCAAAGTAAAAACAGATCTGGTTAAAAGAGATAGGGAAGTGTTGTGAGGAAGATTAGTTATTATGTAGGAGACCTAACAAGAAGGGCTGGAGAATTCCAAATGGAATGGGGAAGCAGGAAGTGTGGCTTGCTCTCTCTGAGATGGACTCCATGGTGGTTGGGAAAAGTTGCAACTGACCATAGGAGACCTCAGATTTTCAGAGATCCTGAAGGAAGACTGACATCTACTTGTGGGAGATTTTGGTAGAGACTATTAATCCCAACCTGAGTTGCAAGTTAACTTGGGCTGGGTTGGCTCCCAGAATCTACCCACCTGAAAGAGCACTGCTAGTGGTCCTGGAGGAGCTGGAACATCGCTGGAGTGAGTTTGGACTCTGCTGTGAGGATTCCCACTTCAGTCCTGCTATTCTCTGGGCCCTGTCTTGCTTAGGTCTCAGTTGAGAGTAGATAAGACCCTCCCCTGACCCTGTGGTTTGCCCTTAGTCTGAAAGTATAGAAACCCCTATTCCCATCCTTTACCATAGTTTCCTTAATTAAAATTGTTATAAACTCTCTTGCCATTTGCCTGCTAGTTTTCATAGGCCTTATCTAGACGGTGCAGAATGGCAATTAGGGTCTAACTGCCACTTCTGTTAACAGATAATCTCATTAGCAGTTAAACCCAATCTCCCTACCTTGTTTGGTCCTGCCTTCTGTCATTCCTGTTTCCCTCATAGCCCACTGAGCCCACAAAATAATATTTTAGTTAACTCCCCTGATTTTCCCCAAAAAGAGGGTAATTACGTCCTGATAAAACGCAGTATAAACAATGAAGAAATGTTAGTACTCAACATGTATGCACCAAATGGTATAGCATCCAAATTTCTAAAGGAGAATCTAGTGGAGCTCAAGGACAAAATAGATAGCAAAACTATACTAGTGAGTGACCTCAACCTTCCCCTATCAGATCTAGATAAATCAAAACAAAAAATAAATAAGAAAGAGATGAGAGGTGAATGAAATCCTAGAAAAATTAGAGTTAAAATATGTGGAGAAAAATAAATAGGGACAAAAAGGAATACATCTTCTTTTCAGCAGTACATAGAACATTCACAAAGATTGACCATGTACTAGGGCATAGAAACATGGCGAACAAATGCAAAAAAAGCAGAAATGATAGATGCAAACTTATCAGATCACAATGCAATAAAAATAGTTATTAGTAAGGATACATGGAGAGGCAAACCAAAAACTAACTGGAAATTAAATAATATGATTCTCCAAAATAAGTTAGTGAAAGAACAAATCATAGAAACAATTAACAATTTCACTGAAGGCAATGACAATGATACGACTTCTTACCAAAACCTATGCGATACAGACAAAGCAGTTCTAAGGGGAAAAATTTATATCATTGAGTGCATATATTAACAAATTAGGGAGGGCAGAGGTTAATGAGTTGGGCATGCAACATTAAAAACTAGAAAGCGAACAAATTAAAAATCCCAGATGAAAACTAAGTTAGAAATACTAAAAATCAAAGGAGAAATTAATAAAAATCAAAAGTAAAAGAACTATTGAATTAATAAATAAGACTAGAAGCTGGTATTTTGAAAAAACAGATAAAATAGACAAAGTACCAATAAATCTAATTTAAAAAAGGAAAGAAGAAAACCAAATTCACAGTATCAAAGATGAAAAGAGAGACTTCACCTCTAATGAAGAGGAAATTAAGGCAATCATTAAAAACTATTTTGCCCAATTATATGGTAATAAATATAGCCATCTAGGTGACATGGATGAATATTTACAAAAATATAAATTGATTAACAGCAGAAGTAATAGAATACTTAAATAATCCAATATCAGAAAAAGAAATTGAACAAGTCATCAAAGAACTCCCTAAGAAAAATCGCCAGGGTCTGATGGATTCACAAGTGAATTCTATCAAACATTCAAAGAACAACTAATCCCAATGCTATAAAAATTATTTGACATAATATGCAAAGAAGGAGTCCTACCAAATTCCTTTTATGACACTAATATGGTACTGATTCCAAAGCCAGGCAGACCAAAAACAGAGAAAGAAAACTAAAGACCAATCTCCCTAATGAACATAGATGCAAAAATCTTAAATAGAATATTAGCAAAAAGACTCCAACACGTGATCAAGAGGGAAATCCATCATGATCAGGTGGGATTTATACCAGGAATGCAAGGATGGTTCAACATTAGGAAAACCATGCACATAATTGACCATATCAACAAGCTAACAAACAAAAATCACATGATTATCTCAATAGATGCTGAAAAAGCCTTTGACAAAATACAATACCCATTCCTATTGAAAACACTAGAAAGTAAAGGAATAGAAGGACTTTTCCTAAAAATAATAAACAGTATATATCTAAAACCATCAACAAGCATCATATGCAAAGGGGATAAATTAGAAGCCTTCCCAATAAGATCAGGTGTGAAACAAGGATGCCCATTATCACCTCTATTATTTAACATTGTACTAGAAACACTAGCAGTAGTAATTAGAGAAGAAAAAGAAATTAAAGGTATTAAAATAGGCAATGAGGAGACCAAGCTATCACTCTTTGCAGATGATATGATGGTCTACTTAAAAAATCTTAGAGAATCAACTAAAAAGCTAGTAGAAATAATCAATAACTTTAGCAAAGTTGCAGGATACAAAATGAATGCATATAGATCATTAGCATTTCTGCATATTTCCATCACATCACAGCAGCAAGAGTTAGAAAGAGAAACACAATTTAAAATCACCCTAGACAGTATAAAATACTTAGGAATCTATCTACAAAAACAAACATAGAAATTATACTAACACAACTACAAACCACTTTCCAAACAATTAAAACTAGATCTAAACAATTGGAAAAGCATTGATTGCTCATAGACAGGACAAGCTAACATAATAAAAATGACCATTCTACCTAAATTAAGTTACTTATTTAGTGCCATACCTACCAAACTACCAAGAAACTTTTTTATAGAATTAGAAAAAACTATAACAAAGTTCATTTGGAAGAACAAAAGATCAAGAATATCAAGGGAAATAATGAAAAAAAAATGTGAAGGGAGGTAGCTGAGCAGTACCAGTTATTAAAATATACTATAAAGCAGTGGTCATCAAAACAATATGCTACTGGCTAAGAGACAGAAGGGAGGAGCAGTCAAATAGACTTGGGATAAGTGATGTCAACAAGACAGTCTATGATAAACCCAAAGAACCCAACTTTTGGGACCAAAATCCAGTATTTGACAAAAACTGCTAGGGAAATTGGAAAACAATATGGGATAGATTAGGTTTAGATCAACATCTCATACCCTACACCAAGATAAATTCAGAATGGGTGAATTACTTGAATATAAAGAAGGAAACTATAAGAAAATTAGTTCGAACACAGAATAGTATACTTGTCAGTTCTCTGGGAAAGAAAAGATTTTATTTTATTTATTTTTTATTAGATTCTTTTTTTTAGTTTTTTATTTTATTTTTTAATTTTTATTTTAAATATTTTCCCCTAGTTACATATTTTATGTTCTTTCCCTCTCCCCCAAATGCCCCTAACCCCTCTTAGCTGATGCACAATTCCCCTGGGTTTTTACATGTATCATTGATCAAGACCTAATTCCATATTATTGATAGTTGGACTAGAGTTATCATTTAGTGTCTACATCCCCAATAATATCCCCATCAGCCCATGTGTTCAAGCAGTTGTTTTTCTTTTGTGTTTCTCCTCCCATAGTTCTTCCTCTGAATGTGGCTAGCTTTCTTTCTCATAAGTCCCTCAGCCTTTGTTGTTTTTAAAAATGATGAAGGCTGATATAATGAGGGAAATTAGTATTTTAATAAAAGCCATGCTGATAGAGATAAATTATTAGACCGCGTGCCTGTAAGAATTCAGACTGCCGCATCAGCCATTTACCTTTTGTACCTTCCTGCACTCAGATAACAAAAGAGACCGTTCCTCCTGACTCCAGGAGTCTTATCCTCTCTCTTACATCATCATGCTTCCTGTCTGCCTCCATTTCTACGAGAGGAATCATGGAAAATGTAGGTTTTTTCCAAAGTCCCCTAAAATGTCCACAGGAAGTTTGTCATATAATCTACATACCTTAACACTCAAATGATCCCCAAATAGCTCTTAAATAGAGTCCCAGAAATTCTAAATAACATACCTTGCTCTGGATTCTTGCATTGCTGCTAGTAGAGAAGTCCGTTATGTTCGATTGTACCACAGTGTATCAGTCTCTGTGTACAATGTTCTCCTGGATCTGCTCCTTTCACTCTGCATCAATTCCTGGAGGTCATTCCAGTTCACATGGAATTCCTCCAGTTCATTATTCCTTTGAGTACAATAGTATTCCATCACCAACAGATACCACAATTTGTTCAGCCGTTCCCCAATTGAAGGACATTCTCTCATTTTCCAATTTTTTGCCACCACAAAGAATACGGCTATAAATGTTTTTGTACAAGTCTTTTTGAAAGGAAAGATTTTAAAACCAAGCAAGAGTTAGAAAAAAATTACAAAATGTTAAATAAATAATTTTGATTACATTAAATTAAAAAGGTTTTGTACAAACAAAAACAATGCAACCAAAATCAGAAGGGAAACAACAAACTGGGGGAAAAAATCTATATAACAAAAAACTCTGACAAAGGTCTAATTACTCAAATATACAAGGAGCTAAATCAACTGTACAAAAAATCAAGCCATTCCCCAATCGATAAATGGGCAAGGGACATGTTGTGTAGAGATGGAAAGCATGGAATCCCTGCAAAGATACAGGGACAGCCTCATCCAAAGTTCTCCAGACAATTTTCAGATAAAGAAATCAAAACTATCAATAAGCACATGAGAAAGCGTTCTAAATCTCTAATAATTAGAGAAATGCAAATCAAAACAACTTTGAGGTATCACCTCACACCTATCAGATTGGCTAAAGTGACAGCAGGGGAGAGTAATGAATGTTGGAGGGGATGTGGCAAAATTGGAACATTAATGCATTGCTGGTGGAGTTGTGAATTGATCCAACCATTCTGGATGGCAATTTGGAACTATGCCCAAAGAGCTAAAAGAATGCCTGCCCTTTGATCCAGCCATACCATTGCTGGGTTTGTACCCCAAAGAGATCATAGGGAAAAAGACATGTACAAAAATATTTGTTGCTGTGCTTTTTGTGGTGGCAAAAAACTGGAAAACCAAGGTATGCCCTTCAATTGGGGAATGGCTGAACAAATTGTGGTATCTGTTGTTGATGGAATGCTCAAAGGAATAATAAACTGGAGGAATTCCATGTGAACTGGAGTTTTAGAAAGGGATTTATTAGTTTGTTTGGTAGAGAATAAGCTAGAAAGGTGTGACTCCCTCTCTTTCATGCTTTAGACCAGAGAACTCAAACACAAACTACACATACAAAATTAAGCAATTTTATCTAAAGAGCATCTTGAAAACAAGGAAGACTGAGATGGGCACCAGTAAATAAAAATATTCAACAAAATTTAGGCAAAGCCAAAACATAAGCTTGGGTAGACCTAAAGAAAGATCTGAGTTGAATGAACCCAAAATACAATGTCTAGGGTGGATCCAGGGCTTGGGGAACCTAAAATTCTTTGTTTCCATCTCAGGCATTTTTGGAGATTTCCTGAGGACAGAGTGACATTCTGTACTCAAATAATTTCTAGCCATATAAAATTAGATTTTAAAAGTATAATAATGGGGCCGCTAGGTAGCTCAGTGGAGTGAGAGTCAGGCCTAGAGACAGGAGGTCCTAGGTTCAAACCCGGCCTCAGCCACTTCCCAGCTGTGTGACCCTGGGCAAGTCACTTGACCCCCATTGCCCACCCTTACCAATCTTCCACCTATGAGACAATACACCGAAGTACACGGGTTTAAAAAAAAAAGTATAATAATGTTAACTGTCGATATTTAAAATATAACATGGCAAAACTGTGGATGTTTTTATTGTGATAACATAATGTGTGATTGTCAGGAGTCCCTTCTAATTCCAGTAGCAGAGGCCCATCATGGCTTTCTCTTCAGAACTCCAGGCAACCCTGATGAGATCAGTTCAGCCCATTTCAGACAATGCCCCACTAGATTTTCTAATGAAGGAACCCCAAAGTCTCATAGACATCATCACAGCTGATATACAAAACCTAATCCCTTGTCCTGCTTGGACCTCCTGCCTTCTAAATGAGCTTTGCCATCCAACCCAACATCCTCTTCCTGCTTGTGATTTAAAGTTTTTAGTTTAAATTTAATTTAAAGCTTGTGATTTAAAAGTTCTGCTCACAACCCCTCAGTGGAGGTTCCCTTGCCTTATTACTTAGGGGCACTTAGCCTTGACAACCTTAAACTTTTCTTTCTCAAGAAATCATCCTGATTTTAAAACAGATTTATCTACAAAGTTATTTTTCATTCTCCAATGAGTGGTATCTCTTCAATTTCTAGTTCTCTGCTCTCATAAAAAAGGATTGCTATAGATATTTGTGTACAAGTAGATCCTTTCTCCCTATCTTAGGGACACAGATCTAATAGTGGTATTATTGAGCCCTTATATCTTAATTCAAATTGCTCTCCAGAGTGGTTGTATCAGTTCACAGCTCTACCAACAGTACATTGGCAATCTAATCTTTCCACATCCTCGCCAATATTTATTATTTTCCTTTATTGTCATATTAGCTGAACAACTTGTGGTATTTGATTGCAATGGAATATTGCTTTACCATAAGCAATGATGAACAAGATGATCACAAAAAAACCTGGAAAGACTTATATGAAGTGATGCAAAGTGAAATGAGCTGAAGTAGAACATTGTATGCAGTAACAACAATAATGTATGATGATCAATTGTGAATGAATAACTATTATCAACAACGCAAGGATCCTGGACATCTCCAAGGGACTCATGATAAAAAAAAAACAGCTATCCACTGCTACATAATTTTTTATTATGTTTATTATTTTGAAATAATATTTTGTTATTATTATTAAAACCCTTACTTTCTGTCTTAGAATCAATACTGTGTATTGGTTCCAAGGTAGAAAAGTGGTAAGGGCTAAGCAATGGGGGTTAAGTGACCTGCCCAGGGTCACACAGCTAGGAAGTATATGAGGTTACATTTGAATCCAGGATCTCTAGTGTCTAGGCCTGGCTCTCAATCCACTGAGCTACCTATACCCAATCCATTGCTATAGAAAGAACTGACAAAGTCTGAATGCAGATTGAAGCATGTCATTCTTCACTTTATTTCCTCTATGAATTTTTTTCTAGTGCAAGCAATATGTATCTTTCCAACATGATGAACATGTAAATATGTATTGTATAAATAACAAATGTACAACCTAACCTGTATCTTATTACCTGCTGTCTTGGGGAAGGGGAAGGAATAGGAGAGAGAGAGAATACAGATCATAAAATGTCAGAAAAAAGGGGGCAGCTGGGTAGCTTAGTGGATTGAGAGTCAGGCCTAGAGATGGGAGGTCCTGGGTTCAAATATGACCTCAGACACTTCCCAGCTGTGTGACCCTGGACAAGTCACTTGACCCCCATTGCCTACCCTTACCACTCTTCTGCCTTGGAGCCAATACACAGTATTGACTCCAAGATGGAAGGTAAGGGCTTAAAAAAAAATGTCAGAAAATGATGATTGAGAATTATTCTGACATGAAATCTGAAAAAAAAAACTTTAACCTAAATCTAAAAAAATTATTTTCAAATTTAATAACAATTAATACATTTTCTGAATAATATAATAAAGCATTTCCCACACTTCCCTAACTTCCCAAGTTCACTGTTCCTTTTACTAGGTAAACTCTATGAGTTCTGAATTATCATCATCAGGACCAGCCTTTTTAAAAAAAAAGAATCTATCTTCTTGCATTTGAACCTAGTCTTAGGCAAACAACTCTTCTTAAAAAATAAAAACAAGCCAAATAATTATACATTTTTGCTTCCCTCCATAGTATGATACCACCCAGAACCTAGTTTTTTTCTGGAGCTGGAGCTGTACTCATCTCTGGACATCTCATTCTCTATAGCTTCTCTGCTGGAGCAGCAGGTTCTCAGGAATTCTCCCTCCACCATTTCTTGACCCTCCACCTTGGACTGGGAATATTGTCCAACCCTTTTAGTCAGCTCATTTACTCTAGGCACAGTGAAGGTTTTTTCATCCCTAGGAGCCAAGCTGTCAGAAACTAAAAACAGGATGTAGAAAGTGTAGAAGTTAATGTTCTTTTCTTTCCATCTTTCCAGGTGCTACTTGGGTCCCCAGGGTAAGAGGTCTCACTAGGACAAATGGTAAGAATTCAAATCATTCCCTAAATTTGCACTTCAGCAGGTTAAAATACAAACAAGGAAATGGTCTTAAATTCCAATAACCACAAAACAACAGTGTTTAAGGGTTCAGGATTCTCTGCTAACTCCTGCAAATGAGATGGGGAGCCCTAGGTAAAAAGGCAATCTATTCCCACTTCATTGTCCCTGCTGATGATTCAGTCAATTCCTGGCCTTTTCATATGGAAACAAGGCCACTCAACTCCTTAAATCCATCTCAGATTTCCCCCCAGGTTTTTCTTCCCAACTTTCCTATTGCTCTTCAGAACACTACAATCTCCCTGGGTATCCAGAAACTCTAATCAAATCAATTAATGAAACTCCTTGGCATCATCCTTGGTTTCTCACATACACTCATCCTACATGGAAAATCTGTTGTTAAATCTTGCCCTTTCTATCTTCACAACCCCCTTAGGACATTTCCACTGGCCATCCTCCATCACTGTTAATGCTCTCCCTCCTCATCTTTGCTTGACTTCCTTAGCATTCCTACTTTCTGCAAGAAACCTTTCCTATTCCTCCTTAATCTTAGTGCCTTTCCTCTTGAGACCACCCTTCAATTTATCTTGTGTATATTATTTGCAGTTAGTGGTTTGCCCATTGTCTCCCCCTTTGAATAATGACCTCTTTGAACACCAGGGACAGCTTTTGTTTTGTCTTTGTGTTTAGAACAGTGCCTGGTACACAGTAAAAATGCTCAATAAATATTAATTGATTTGATGAAGGGGTTGTGATTTGCCCAGCATCACACAGCAAACAGGTGTCCAAGGCAGGATTTGAACCTGAGTCTTCATATAGATTCAAGGTTAGCTCTCTACCCACCACACCATTCTGAGAAAGCAGTAGTGATAGGAAGAGAGGTTGTGGCAAGGATATAGCAGTCTTATGAAGGTAAGATGAGGCAGAGGCAGAAATGAAAGGATAGTAAATTTATGGTCAGATAAAGGAATTTCTAATTTGTGGATTATGGAAGTAAAACACTTTGGGGGCAGAGTGAAGGTATAGATCAGAGATGTCAAAAGAGTATTACTGTTTGCAACACTCCACAGTGATTAAAGCTGATTAAAATGTAATGGGAGAAAAAAGGGGCAGTTCAGTGGATCAGTGGATTGAGAACCGGGCTTGGAGATGGAAGGTTATGTTTACAAATTTGGCCTCAGACACTTCCTAGTTGTGTCATCCTAAGTAAGTCACTTAGTATCGATTCTAAGATAGAAAGTAAAAGTCTAAAAAAACGTGATTGGAAAATATTTTGTCGACATGGAATCTAGAGTTCCCAAACTTGTAGCTTAGTGAGGTATGATGAACCCCAAGTTTAGAAATAGTTTGTAGGTTGGAGACCCCCCAAAGCTTGTGCTAGTTCCCTGTTCCCGAGAGAATCCACCCTGAAGGGAATCTCTGGCTAGCACTTGCAGACTGAATAATGGACCCCAGGGTAAATGCTAAATACCCTTTTGTCTTAGGTAGTTTTCCCCATTGTATCAAAGACCCTTCCCTGGAAGACTACCTGGCTGGGCAGGGACCATTCCTTTAGTATCCATTGTGTAAGCAGCCCCTTCCCTTACACCCTAGCCTCTAGCTATGATCCCTTTCTCTAGCTTGATTGTATCCTGTCAGTATAATGTCAATCATCTTCCCCAGCTCCTGGATCTTCCCAAATGGTATATAAATTCCCCAATTTCCTTTGTTCTTGGGAGTCGTCATCTAGCGCTGTGGCACTCCCAGGGGGATCTGGGAGCAGAGCGAAGCAGTGTTCATTTAGACTCTGCACAAGGCGCAGCTCTGCATAAGAGGCCAAGTAGCCCTCATCCCCCTTTCCCTTGATTAAAGAGTGGTTTTATGACTATTTAATAGTTCTGCTTTTTTTTTTAAGTTAACAATTTAACAAAATAAAAATGCAACTTCTGATTTTCGGGGAGGGGGCGGTAAAGATGGGTACAGAGAAGTAAATGCTAAATGTACACAAAAGAATTTGGGTTGTTGGAGCACTAACATTGGAAATCAGAAAAAGATTTTCTTTTGGAGGTGGCCACACTTGGAAGAGAGGGAAGGATTCCAAGAGATATAGGGGAGGGGGGGTGCATTCCAATAATAATCTCATTTTCTATAACTTCCAGCTTGACCCTGATCCCAGATAACCTATTTTCAAGGAACCCCAAATTGATGAGTGTCCCAGTCTAAACAGACTGAACTATGAATAGGTCTCATCCATTTCCTAGAATTTGTACCTCTGCCCAGAGGGACTGATTTTGTGAGAGAGCTCTCCACCCTTTGGTACTTCCCAATCAGCCAGGGCAAGATTAGCAGATAGAATCGGTTTCTCTTAAGAGTGTCTAGGTCCCAAACCCCATCCTTTGTCCCAAGAGTTTACAGTAGTAATTAGTGGGCTGCCTTTCCTTTCCTGTTCCCCTCTACAGTATATCTAGGACCCTGAGTTCTTCCCTTCAATGGAAATTCCCAGTAATTGGATTATTTGCGTGTGTCTTTCTCAAGACTGCATGGTGGCTGTGATCACGGTCTCCCTCCTCCTGATTAAAGACTTGTTCTTTAAATCACTATGGTAGTGTTGATTATTTTTTCAGGTTTACAGCAGGAATCGGGGGACAGCCTGTATGAAGGCACCAAGATGGTAGACAATATCTTTCCTGGGGAACAGCAAGTAGGCCAAGTTGGCTGAAAGAATGAAAGCAGTCTGGTTGAAGCCAGAGAGGAGAGCACTTTTTTGGGAAAGCATTTATATTTTATCCCAGAGGATTGGCCATGGAAGCTTCTGGAGCTGGGGAATGTCTTATCTAGGTTTTAAGATGGCTATCAATTTGATATCAAGAGATAACTTCTTTGGACTCAAGTTCTAGTTACTAGGTTAAGTCAAACTATTGTAGGTACAAAAAAAGCTAGCAGATGTGACTACTGAACTATAGTCAGGGATCTTGGAATGACTGAAGAGGAGAGATACTTCAGGGTTGGAAAAATGTTCTCTGTATAAAAAGGGAAATGAAGAATATTCTGCAAATCAGATAGTCCTGGAAGCTTAGCAAAATTCTGTAGCTTATCAGGGATGGTTGCTGAAAAAGGTCTTTCATGCCCAGTGTTTTCCCCTCTCTGCTGTGTGTGAATAGTTGTCTGTTGAGCCCTAGGGTTAATACTGCTGCAACAACCTTCTTCCTCTTTGTAGCTGACAGGTACTCCTGTGCCAAGAGGCACCTCTAATAAATATCTCCCTCTCTTACTGAAAAGTCCTAATTCTTCTTCAGTTGGGCACCTTGGCAGAAACAAACAGCACATACCAACACATACAACCCTCCACTTCTAACTTTTCTCTTCCTCTTAAATCCCCAAATCTAGTTGCCACAAGGAAATTGTTGGCACCAGGATTTAAAGCTGGAAAGAAACTTAGGAGTCAGTAACCTTCTCTCGGACCTTTTTTTCTCCTCTGTAAGACTTACGATTTTTAATGACTGACTGAAGCTTATAGAGCTAGCAGGTGACAGAGCTACCAATTGAATTCCAATTTCCTGAGCTATTGACAACATTTTTCCTATCATGAAGTTTCTTTAGGGCTTGGTACAAAGACACTTTGAGATGTTTTCTGTCCTAAAAATGAGGGCCTATCAGAGAGGAATGGTGCTGCAATTCATTCTATGTAGTAAATGATTTGTTGAATACTTGTAGCCAAATACTTTAATAAAAATTTTTTATTAAAATATTTAATTTGCTATTAAAGTAGTTTTGAGTATAAGTATTTTGTTCAGTGAAGTTTTGTTCTTGAAAACAATGTAAGTACCGGTCTGAAATTTGTTAGCAACAATGTTTTATCACCCAAGACACTTTTATTCATTATCACTGATTCTGGCACAACTCTAGCAGTGTTTATTAATTATGAAATCTTGGCTTAAGAACTAAGACAGGAAGTATAAAACATCAAGACGGCAGAATAATTAATAAAATTAAGATTGTCAGCAGGTTGTTATAGCTTTAAAAAATATTTATAATTCATAAGATTCCTTCACATGAATAAAATTTTCCAAGGTCAAATCCCACATAGTCTTGAAAAAGGATATTTATCATGAAGTGCAATGATTTTGCCTTTTGTAGATAGTCCATCTTCACTTCTTAAACCACTTTGCAAGTTCTTTGGCATTTTTATTTTCACATGAACATTTTAAAATACTTAACCATAGCACTATACACAATACTGACCTGAAATAATACAGTTAAACTAAGGGCAGGACCCTTCAAAAAAGACTGTTTACTTTCACAAGGCCCCTAGAAAAAGCACGACAGGCAACAAAGCAGCAACATCTGGCTTGGGTCTTGCTTTAGAGATGCTGATGTAACTAACTGGTGATGTCTTTCCTTTTAAAAATCTGGAATGCCCTATAGATTTTTAAGTAAATCACTTTGTCTTAAGACATCAAAATAAAAAGTAGCAAAGAGAATTTGGGTGGGTGGAGAGCTGGGGAATGGCTGTTTTAAAAATATAATTAAATATGCCCAGAAATGTAAACTATTAAACCAAATCAAGTCTCATCTGGCTTCACCATCATTGCATGGCATCATGTGGAAAGAAATCACAATTGACTTGTTAAGAACATTTTTTAACAACATAAACTATTTCCCTCTTCCCTCAAGTAAAAGGAATTGGCCAGTTACCCGCCAAACTGTAAATATCATGCTTCCCTACCATAAGGGGACAAAAAATTAATTTTTAGGATATATAACATGAATTGAGTAAACAGCTAAAATTTTTCTAAATTGGATTACAGTGAAACCTTGAGTTAGTCTAATCTGGAAGATGTTCTTTTGAGCTTTGCATTATAATATGAAAGGGTCTACTGGCAAAATAATTATATAGGATTATAAAGGGCAAGTTTAATTCAAATGGCTTGTTATGATTTTTATCAAACTGCTTACCTTCAAATGATACTGAAACATAAAAATTAACTATATATTTCCTAAGACAGATTTGACTGCCCTTTCTAGGATGTGAGGTCCATGGAACACAATAGAAATATTGTGTATTTAAAATGTTTAAGCATACATCTTTTGAGCCTGAGTCCCCCTACCTTGTCCAACTGGAAGAGCTGTATCCACTGATAAGTCAATCCCACATCTGATCAATGAGAAATTCTGACTCATTCCGGACCGGGGCACCCTCCTCTCCTGATATTGGTACTAGACTTAAGAGTGGACACCTGATCCGTTAGCTTTAGCCCTACTGAAGCTTATAAGTCCCAAATTCAAATGATCCACCAGCATCCGCTTCCCCCAGAGGCAGGCATTATAGGAATGTAATGACCACATGGGTGACTCAATCTAAGACATTCTGCCATCATTTTGGTCTTCTCCTCAAACTGTCCAAATTAATGATGTTTTACTGTATTGTGCTTTTGCAGAAACCTTTCCAGATCAAAAGTTCTACTCTTTTTGACATCAATAATACAAGGTTTACATGAACAATTTGTACTTTAAAAGTTAGATATTTTGGATCAGAAACAATCAGCTAAACTCCAAATGTATCCTCTATATCAGAAGTTAAGACTAGGATCCATGAACTTGTTCGATTGGAAAATATTTTTATATCTGTATTTCAATGTCATGGGTTTCCTCTGAGATGCTAAGTTGAATATTTAGCCACAATTGAAACTGAAGTTGGAGAGGAAAAAACTGACTGAAAATATAGCGATAGATTTTTGCATAGAAACAACCTCAAGTTAATGTATAAAAGAAGGGAATAAATCATTTATATCCCTTAACAATAGCTGGGGGAACACAGGAAAGCAAAATAATGTGTAGCAACGGTGTAGACTTCATTAATAGCCCTAAGGTCCATGCATGGACTAGAGATAGTTTCCAGAATTTCAAATCAAAAATAATGTTAAGGTTATAGCTATCAGCAAAGCATGAATATGGTTCAAGCACTCAATTTTTAATATTTTGTTTTTTCAACTTCTTGAAAAAAATTAAGCCATCCGCAAATCTGAGTCCAAAAGGGGAGGCCAGGATAAGTCACTTAGATACTGTGATTCTTGTAGTTTAACTGAGCAGTGTGGCAGAGGGCACAGACTTGGCCTAGCTGTCTGACCCTGGACAGAGAACTGGTGACATGGGAAGTTCCTTCAACTTCTAATTTTTCTATATTAATGAAGTTATCCAATCTAGCTCTATCTATAATAGGGTCACTATTTGTGTACTTTGAAAATATTTTTAAATGTCAAATATGGAAGACCAATGTTTAAACTTCTCCATGTGAGCAGTAGTTTGGAACACATTTTGGTTTCAAATGCTGGCATATCTGGCATAATGTTACACTATAGCTAGATATATGCCAGAAATTATTACTATTTACCTGACAGGGAGGTGCATGGCTCTAGGAAAGGTTGGTAAAGTTGAGGAGGAGGCCTTAAAATTTTTTAATCACTTGTGTCTCTTACATGCTTATACACGTATAAATCTTTCTGAAATAAGATGGAAGCTTTTTGTGGGCAGGGATTTAATTTTTGTTTTTATATTGCAGCTCTTTGAAGACAGTGATTTAATTTTTGTTTTTATATTGCCAGCACAGTGCTGGGCACATAACAGATGCATAATAAATATATGCTGATAGATTTGGCTGCCCAGGAATACATCTCCCATTCTTTTTTTTTTTTTTTTTAAACCCCTGTACTTCAGTGTATTGTCCCATAGGTGGATGATTGGTAAGGGTGGGCAATGGGGGTCAAGTGACTTGCCCAGGGTCACACAGCTGGGAAGTGGCTGAGGCCGGGTTTGAACCTAGGACCTCCTGTCTCTAGGCCTGACTCTCACTCCACTGAGCTACCCAGCTGCCCCTCCCATTCTTCTTATGGAATGGCCTTCTGTCTTATTTTACATGTTTAGGCAAATCTAAGTTGGAATCCAGTTCTTAAAAATTCTACTAAGAACCTTGGTGGCTAAAACAAATTTAATAAAATGGCAAATGAAGTATTAATTAGATTATTTTTTAACCTATTTCCCCTCATTTTTAGAAAACTTGCTATAAAAAATTTAGCACTTATACTGAGAAACATATACTTTATAAACCTTGAAGTGCTATAAGAAAGTGTTGTTATCACTATTGTTATCATAAAAAAGGGAATTTGTTAAAAACTTAAAATTTTTTTTCTGCTTGAAAGGAATTTTAGGTTATAATCCATAAAATGGAGAACTAACTGAAGTATGATATTACTGATAAGCACTATTAACACATTAAAAAACTCAGCCTAAAAGGGATGAGGAGAAATGATCCAAGGCCATGCCATGGATCTAGTTACCATCTTTATCCTTATCTAACCAAAAACCTTTTAAGTTTACTGAAAAAATTTTCCCCTTGTACAAATGTAGGAATCAAGGGGGTAGGGTGGTGGGTACAGAAAAGTGAGCAGAATCTCACTATAATCAACAGAACTAGAATGTATCTACTCTGAAAAGCAAAGGTTACCAATACTGAAAAATTCTTGGGTTATCACAATGAAAAAAATTTAGGCAAAAATATGCAGAGAATGGAGAACAGAATTAACTGTCAAATCTGAAAGCATTTTAATATTTTTCTCCCCAGAGACAACTAAAGCTTTTACACAAAGAACAGCCTGGCCAGTTGATGGAAAGAGAATAAACTTCTAAATTTAAAAATATGGTCAATTTACTCTGACAAAGCATGTTCCATGATTTGACCCATACTTTCTATTTAAATCATCACCAGTTCTTACAACCAACATACTGCAATAATTTTTCATTTTAGACTTACATCATTTTTACTGCATGAAACCTTTTTATCACTTCAGATTTTACACTATTTTCTATAAATATTAAAAATAGAAAAACCCAAATCTTCTATCTTAAAACAGGTATTATAAACTTATAATGTCACTCTGAGGTTAGTCTGTAACTTTTAAAATTTGTCAAATTGTAAAAAAACTAAAATTACTATGGACAAAAACCTTTACATTTTAACATTACATGTAAATTTTATTTTCTTAAAGTCCTGAAGTGCTTTTACATAAGGATTAAGAATGTTTAATTTTTCAAATGACTCTCCTGTTCGTCTGAAGAGGCCCTGGAATCCTGCCCCAATAATATATGCAGATGTTTTCATGCTGGGACTTCTACTATTTCGTAGTAGTCATTGGGTAGAATCACATAGCCCCTTCCAGATAATGCGTCCTTTTCTTTCTGAAACTGGACAACCTCCTTGAGCTTTTCAAGCTGCCGCTCTTGTCTTCGGCATCGCTGCTGGGCAGTCTTGAGCTTCTTTCTGAGTTTTTCCACTTGTTCTTCGAGCTGCTGAATCCTTTTCCTTTGATGTACTGTATCTTCTACAGTATAGTTGTGGTCACAGAAAACTGCAAGATTATTAGGGGTGTGAAGAGGTGGCATCAATAATCCAAGAGCAGCATCAACTTGGGAAACAGGAGGGGTTAGAAGAGGGGGTGGGAGCTGTTCTTGTTGCTCCTGAAGGTCCTCACTCTAAAACAATAAAGCAAAGGAATTTAGTCATTCAAAATAAAAGTGATCTCAACAACCAGCATAAATAATCCAAGTGCCATTATTTAATTTATATTGTTTAAAAAAACCTTCCTCTTGAAGAAATTCAAGTTTCTGAAATTTTAGGACTTTTTATATAAAGGAGGAGTATAAAATTAGATCCTTAGAAAATCATTCAAGAAGAAAAATATGTTGAAACTGAATTTTTGGTTAATAGAAAACAAAATGTAGCATTATATTTTTTTAGGTATACTATAATCTTTGGAGCAAGATTAAAATAAAGTTAACTAAGCATAAAACCATTTAATATTAATAACACCAATTTTTTACTCTAAAAATCATTATCACCTTGACATGTGGTTCAGTAAAACTAAATATCGTGGGTACAGCATTCTCCTTCAGTAGCTTATTGTTGCATTCTCTCTTAAAGCAGTCTGGAGTAAAGTGTTCTGAACAAATACTGCTGTATTTGCTGGGTTTAAAGTTTTTTCTTCTGACCGCAGCCTCCCATTTTTTACAAAGATCAGGTCGTGTAAGAGGAAACCTACAAAAGAATAATTCAATTCTATTATCTTATCATGCCCAGCAAGTTGTGTGTGCTTTTTTTTAAAAGGAATTATGAAAACTTTTATACCATTAAAATTTGAAAGCTCCAAGATTTCATCAGTGAGGATACTTCTTGTCTAACTAATAGACTACCAAAATTCCATGTAGTTGAAAATGAGCTGGAATCTAGTATGCATTTACTTGAACTAGTGGAACACATCTATAATCTATGCTTGAATGCCCTGACTACCCCAGTTTATGCTCCATTAGCAATCTTCAGGAACCCTGACTCAGTTACCCTCCAAGCCAATAGGAATAGGCTTCAAGGAAGAAGAAAATAACTAGCTGACAACACAAAGCCAAGAGCTAGTACCTGGAAAATGAATATCAGAATGAAACTCTGTATAGAGACTAGCTCCATTTATCTACAATGCCTTTTAAGGGCTAGGTTTTATTCTTTAGTAGCATTTTAAAGGATTCACAAAGGAAAAACACCCAAAACACATCTCATCTTGCATAAGAACTGAATTAAACTGCATTTGAATAGGTCACAGTTGAATTTCAATCCAGAAGGAATGTAATTATCTTCCAGCAATCAAGAAGATGAGAATCTAAAGTAAAACACCTTTTAGAGAAAAGAGAATTATTATTCAAACAATCTCCTTTTAACAACTATACAAAAAGAAAAAAATCCCAACTCAGAAACCAGATTTACCCCAAGCAACTCAAAGTGGAATTATTATTGTGTAAACAGTCAAACCAGAGCAATGTTATTTTAAAGCAACCCTCAGACAATATAATTTATAAGAAAATACTAAGTTCAATAAAAATCATACTCTCATAAAAAAACACTGAAAAATTAAAAGCAAGTATGTTAGAATGTCATTGATTGTATTTAACTTCACAACTGGGTGTATACTGGTCAGCTACTATTGACAATGTAGCAAAAAAAACTTCTGGCTCAGTTATATTCTACCCTGGACAATGAACCATAGAAGTAATGTGAAAAGAAATTCTTGGTTCTCTTTGTCTATTCTGAGTTTACACTTGTGAAAAGGGAATCCTTTATTCTCTTTGCCTAGTTGGAGTTAAAAGTTTGGTGAACAATAACTTAAATAGCCCTACTTGGTAGTACCTCATAAGATTGTGAGGACTGGATTAACTCTCCATCTACTTTTGAATTAATCTACAAAAGCAATACACCCATACTTAATAACCCTAAAGTAAGGGAAACTCTTACTACAGGAGTTTACCCTCCAAAAGGAATATACCACTACTTAACCTTAAGTAGGGGGGAAGTCTGCAACCCACTTCTAAACTGAATGATAACTCAGAAACATGTGAATCCTTGGAAGAGAGTTAACACCTTTAGAGGTGACAAGTCAATCCCACAGATACTGCCCCTGGGCAGGGCTGGACAATTTGGAAACTGTGGTTGTCCCCTGTGAAGAGGGGCAAGAACAGGAAACCAACATAAAAGCCAAGAAATCCTTGGGCTGGGGCAGCCTTGTGAAGTTGAGCCTCAGTGGAGAGTGTCTCCTGGAGATAGTCTTCAAGGGAACTTCATTGGAGACTTCAACATGAATTGTGGCTTCAACTTAGATTCTCTGACTCCTGGACTCTGCTGGGTGAGTGAAAGGCTGACTCCTTTCCTAGTTTTCTAAGAGACTAGCCTCCATCTTGGAGGAGGCCTCATGATTACTCACCACCGGCCCTCCTAGCTGAGGACTAGTATAGGCATTTTCTCTAACCTCTCGCACATTTCTCTACTTTATTGGTAAATAAATTTGGTAAATAAACTTCTGACTTGAGATATAACTTTGGCGACCATGTTATTTCATATAATTTAGGTCCAATTATTAAATTTAACCTTTACAACCAAGAAAAAATGTGATATTATTCTCAGATTACATTATTTTTCAACATTGATATTCGATATTACTCTCTAAAGAGTTATTGCACATGAGCTCAAGAAAGAACAAAACTAAAAATAATTTATAACAGGGCTCCATTTAATATAATTGGAGGCAGAGAAAAGATCTATAAATAAAAATAAATTAGCTTCTTAAGTTTCTATACAAGGATTTACTTTAGTCAATCATCCCTAATTACTACCTAATAGAAGAAACAGTAGTACAAAACTGGGGGACATCCTATGGAAAGGAATCCTACAACCAGTAAATGCCTGTGTATTACTAATGCCTCTGGCTGACTATTGCCACACTAGATTGAAAACAACTACAAAACCTCTTCTTGGAGTGGAGAGAGATCTTAGAGGCTGTGTTGTGGTCTAACCCCTCATTTTAAACCTGATGAAACTGAGTTAAGAAATAGTGATCTGCTCAGGGTCACACTGCAAATCAGTGGCAGAGGCAAGACTGGAACCAATCTAATGCTCTTTCAGGGACCATTAAATCTCTAAAATGGAAACTACACACCACTTGTGTTTTGCCTCCTAATGTTCCTAAACCTAAAGAAGAGAATGAAGTCTTCCAGAATCATCTTGACCATTATTGCTCCTACAGTAGGAGACCCAGAATCAGTCAATATGACTTCTTGGGTTGGATGGTTCCTAGTTCCAACCCTGGTCTTCAATCTCTCCTTCCTTGCTTTGCTGCCAGCCAGACTTATAGGAAGTAGATTTAAATGTTCCTGTTTTACTGAAGCCCATCCAGTTTAGTTTCAATTTCCCAGAAGGTGAAAAATCATTCTTGGAAAGTAGAAAATTTAAACAGTCCTTTGAAAATGAATATGAGGTGGTAGCACAGTGGACAAGCCTGAAGTGGGGAGGACCTGGGTTCAAATGAGGCTATCAGACACTTCCTCCCAGTGTGACCCTGGGGAAGTCAGTTAATCCCAATTGCCTAGCCCTAGCCACTCTTTTTTCTTAGAATTGATACTAAGACAGAAGGTAAGAGTGTTTTTTTTTAAGGTAAGAAAATGAATATGGATTGGTTGAAGAATGTTTTTTCATTCTTCATTTGCTTTGATTTTCAAATTTCAGACTTTGTCTTTTGAAATAGAAGTTTATTTTCCCATAAGAATCTAAAAGCTTGTCTTTCCTAAGAAAAGAATGAAATCAGTCTTGGAGAGCTGATGTTACTGGTGCAGCCACTGAGGCCCCAAGAAGGGTCTCTCCCAAGGCTGTAAGCTAGGTTACTGCCCAGTCTAACTTGTGGATTAGCCTCATTAGAATTTCCTTGTCCAATAGGAGTAGTATCTCCTGTCCATTTGCACCTAATGAGCATGTCTGAACAAGGATGGGATGTCAGAGGACACCTGGCCATTCTAACTCCCCCCAGAGGGCTCTGGGCAACCTTGGCCTTGCCGTGCCCAGAACACGAGGCTGAGCAGAGCAGGAGCTCAGCTAGCAAGGTGACGGCCCATCTCTGTGTAAAGCTTTAAAAGCTCCTGTGCTGCTGGCCACCCCAACGTGTCCTCTGGGTCAGAAGGAGCATCTCTGTGACACAGAACATGGGCGTGAGCAAGGATTTGCTCCCGGCCACACGGCCAGCAAGTGGCAGACCAGCTCTCCTCTCAGGAATCTTTCCAGCAGGGTTCTGGGGCCAGCTAGGACCTGACTGGGACACAATGTGACCATGCCCAAGTGTTGAGCCTACATCTTAACATCTATTTCTGTGAACTGTCTTCAAGACTAAGTGTGATCATGTAAAGTCCTTTGTCAAACTTAAATTACTATTGTATATAAAGGTTAGCTCCATTTTAAAGGGGGCTATGCCCAAGGGAGAAATGCTAGAATTAGGGTCAGGAAGACCCAAGTTTAAATTTTGCCTTAGATGTGCAATACCCATATGACTGTGGCCAAGTCACTTCACAACTTATGACGATATATAATGACAGGATGCCTGATGGAAGCACACCCTTGGAATGTTGGCTACTAAGGAGGTCCAGGATTTGGGGGGGAAGAGAGGCGTCCTGAGCTGAGGAGAAGAGACACCCCAAGCTAAGGTACTTTTATGTTGGCCACAGATATGTGGGGAAAGGGTAAAAGGTGAGGGATGGATGGCCCAAATTGTCTAAGAAGGGAACAAACCATTAGGTTGTTAATGGAGCAGGTTGATGCTCCTCTGCTCTCTGCAAGACTTGCACTTCCAGCTTGGGTGAGATAGAGATTCCTAGTCTTTAAAAAAAATGGATGGGGGCAGCAAGGTGGCTCAATGGATAGAGATCCAGACCTGGATTCTGGGAGGTCCTGGGTTCAAATGTGGCCTCAGATGCTTCCTAGCTAGGTGATCCTAAGCAAGTCACTTAACCCCAATTACCTTACTGCTCTTCTGTCTTGGAACTAATGCCTTAGTACCAATTCTAAGACATTCGTGGAGTTTTAAGAAATAAATGAATAAATAAAGTAGGGATAATAACAGCACCTATTTCTCAGGGTGATGGTGGGAATCAAATGTGATAACATATTTAAAGAGCTTCAGGTGCTATGTATATGTTCACTATATATTGTTCTATATCAAACTGGACATGTGGTTTACTATAAAAATAGTCTGACCTCTTGCTTAATTACACTTAAAGAGTTTTGGTCAGCTTTTAGAAATTACACAATTAAAAAGAAAAGTTCATTTCATTAAACTATCAATAATGCTACGGAAACTGTGGCAATGCTTGTTTCCCTCCCAGCAGCTCTCTTTATAGGGGTATCGATCTCCAAGACCTTAGCAAGTCGGCCCTGTTTTAATACCTGCCTCAAACTTCCTTCCCTCTTGGTAGGCAAGGAAAACCATGTTCTTTTCCCCACGGGCAGCCCTGATAGTTCCAATACTTCTCATGAACAGCTCTTGCCTCCAAACTTCTAAGAAGTGTTTGTAATACACAATGATTCACTGTCTTAAAGTGTTTACTGCTATTTCACAAGGGCCAGTCATCTTCCTATAGTTTTGAAAGTCCTTGAAAGCTTAACATACAGAAGGTGTCCTCTTCAGACAAATCACTCGGTCTTTCTGTATAACATGTTACAAGTCTTCCTGAATAGGAAGACTGGATATTTCAGTTCTTGCCTTTTCTTATTAATGAAGATTGTCCAGTAGTTAATTGGCACCGATACTTTTTTAACCAGTCCATGTCAAACAGCAATTTTGCAGATTGGCAAGCTTAGGGTTAAAAATTCACTTAGGCTGTCTTTACAAGACAATGATTTTTGGATATCAGCCAAAACATGTACTTGGGCAAGTATAGAAGGCAGATATAATATGGTCCTGGAGGACTCTCTTTGAAACTCTTAAGTGTACAATTTTCTTTTAAAGTGAATTATAGGGGGCAGCTGGGTAGCACAGTGGATTGAGAGCCAGGCCTAAAGACAGGAGGTCCTAGGTTCAAATTTGGCCTCAGACACTTCTCAGCTGTGTGACCCTGGGCAAGTCACTTGACCCTCATTACCTACCCTTACCACTCTTCTGCTTTGGAGCCAATACACAGTATTGACTCCAAGATGGAAGGTAAGGGTTTTTTAAAATAATAATAATAATAATAATAATAAAGTGAATTATACCCAGTAGAATTGCTTATCAGCTCTGGGAGAGGGAAAGAACATGAATTATGTAACCATGGAAAAATATTTTTAAAATAAAATTATATTTAAAAAAATAAAGTGAATTACAAAATGAAGCTGTAGATTTCTCAAGTTTCTTCCCATTCTAAATTCTTTAATTTCATAATTATAAATTTTTTTTAAAGAAGGTTACCTAAAATGATTTCACTCTATTTTTCAAGGTAAAATTTTTATTAATGATTCTCAGAAAGTGGTCACCAATTTCACTACTGTAAGGAACTTAAGGTGTTAGTTCCAGTGAACTAGAATCCCTTCTACAATGACTCCAACAAATGATTATTTAACCTTTTCTTAAAATCCTTCAGTGATCAAACAAGATGATATATGTGAAGTACAATATAAAATATTCTCCTCCTCCTCCTTCTCACTACTTTCCAAGACAGTCCAAACCACTACAGTGATAAGTGCTTTACAATTACCTTCATTTGATCCTCACAACCCTAGGAGGTAGGCACAGTTATTATCTCTATTTAAAAGATAAGCTGAATAGAGATTAAGTAACTTGCCAGAGTCACATAGCTATTAACTTTTTGAGGCCAAACTTGAACTCAGGACTTTCTGGACTTCAGGGCTTCAGGCCTGGCACTCTATCCACACTTAGCCATCTAGAAATCTTTCTCTCTGTAATGCCCTACCACCGCTTCCCCCCCCTACCACTGCTTCAAGTTCTGTCCTACAGGGCCAATCAATAACAAGCCCAATGTCTATTTCTTCTTTTTCTCTTTTTTTAACCCCCTGTCTTAATATCAATCCTAAGACAGAAGAATGGCTAGAGCTAGGTAACTGGGGATAGATGACTTGCCCAAGGTGACACAGCTAGGAAGTGTATGAGGCCACATTTGAAACCAAGTCCTCCCAACTCCTGGCACTCTTTCCACTGTGTTACCTAGCTGTCCCTCTTAATTTCCATTTCATAGGACGGTTCTTCAAATTATTTGAAGTCATCTGGAATAGCACTACTCCTCTTTGGAACTTAATGGTCAAATCAAATTCAGTATTTTGAACAGTGAGAATAAATCTAAACCATTAGTGAAAGCACCTTTCAAGGAAGCAAACTTTCTCAGAAAAGAATTAAGACCTACCTTTCTCTCTACAGCAGTAGTTCTTAACCTGGTCTGTAAACTTAAAAAAAAATTTACTTTGATAACAGTATTTCATGATCATTGGTTTCCTTTGTAAACCTATATATTTTATGCAATTAGAAAGCTTATTCTGAAAAAAGGTCTACAAGCTTCATCAAAGTGCCATAGAGGTCTACTACACAAAAAGTTAAGAATTGAGAAGACTTGCTCTTACAGGAAGGCACTCAGCATTCCTGAGCAAAACCCTGTTAGTCTGTGCATCTCTGGACTATTGAATGATATTTAGGGATCCCTAGAGGCTGCTTACATTGCCTCCGCTCCTCCTCCCAATAATAATAGTTGAAGTTTACATAGTACTTCTAAAAGTTTGCAAGATGTAAATACATGATCTCGTTTGAATCTAATATCAGACCTCCTCCATTTCATTCAGGTCCACAAACTTTGCCATTCTCTACTCAAATCAGTAGCCAAATCTTGTTCTGTCAGTCTCCTGTCTATTCACAGTACTCCCACCCTAGTATGTGGATCCATACTCATACTGTGGATCTCCAATTAATCTTCTGGCCTCAAGTTTCTCACCATTCAAGTCCATTTGCCACATCACTACTTCATGCCACCTTCTTGTCAACTCATGGTTCTGCTAGAACACATATAAACTCCTCTGGATTTTAGAATCTTTCACAACCTGGTCCCAACATACCTACCATACCAGCCTTACAAAATATCACTCCCCTTCCTACACTCTATGATTCAACCAAACTGACTATGTTACTGTTCCTTACACATGACAATCTATGTTCTGACTCAGAACCTGTGCACTGGCAAATTCCTGAATGCCCCCTTTCACCTTCAGCACTGGGAATCTTTTATTTCATTTAAAACTCAGCTCAACAGGGCCAATTTCAATGAGAAGCCTTTCTACATCTCCAAAGCTGCAATGCCCAACCCACCTTCCCTCCCTCCCTTCTTGGTCATTTCCTTCCCCAGCTCCTTTTACAAAGGATGAAAGTAAGGCAAATAGGATTAAGTGACTTACCCAGAGTCATATAACCAGAAAGTGTTTAAGGCCAGATTTGGGCAGCTAGATGGCACAGTGGATAGAACACTGGGCTCATCATCAGAAAGATTTATTTTTATGAGTTCAAAATCAGCCTCTGACACTTACTAGCTGTGTGACCCCAAGCAAGTCACTTAACCCAGTTTGCCCCAGTTTCCTCATGTGTAAAATGAGCTGGAAAAGATTGCAAGCCACTCCAGTATCTTTGCAATGAAAACCCAAAACGGGGTCTTGAAAAGTTGGACACAACTGAACTCTAGTTTTTCTAACTCCAAGTGCAGCTAATAATACCTAAAATGTATGTATGGCACTTTAAGTTTTATACCTAGAAAGGTTTATATGATGAAGTAAAGTGAAATGAGCAGAATCAGGAGAACATTATATACCATAACAGCAATAATGTATTATAATCAATTGTGAATTACTTAACTATTATCAGCAATGCAAGGATCCAAGACGACCTCAGAGTCTCATGAAGGAAAAACTATCCACTACTATAGAAGGAACTGATGGAGTCTGAATGCAGACTGAAGCATGCCATTTTTTACTTTATCTCCTGCATGAGATTTTTTCTTGTATAAGTGATGTGTCTTCTTTCACAACATGAACGTGGAAATATGTTGTCTGACAGCATATGTGCAACCTAGAACATTTTACCTGTGGTCTCAAGGAGCAGAGAGAGGTAGAGGAGTAACTTGCCCAGGGTCCCCATAGCTAATTAACTGTCTGAGATGGAATTTGAATTTGGGTCTTCTGGACTCCAGAAGAGGGAAAAAAAGAATATGGATTGAAAAAATGTCAGAAAATGATTTAAAAGCATAACATGTTAGAACAAATTAATTTTTTAAACAAGGTTTGCAAAGCACTTTACAAATATTATCTTATTTGATTCTCAGGACAATCTTGGGAAGTAGGTGTGATTACTATTCCCGTTTTACAGATAAGGGGACTGAGGCAGGCAGAAAATATAAGTGACTTGCCAGGGTCCTCACAGTTAGTTGGGTGGCTGAGGACAAATTTGAATCCTGGTCTTTTGGACTCCAGGCCAATACTCTACCCACTGAGTCACCCCAGAGAAAAAGCACAAGCACTCTAGAAAGATGCTGGAACCTGGGATGCTTGAGGCCCCTGCCTCATCTCTTCTACAGCCTTCTGGTCAAGAGTCCAGCTTGAGGCTCGTTAGAATAAGTCCGGTGGCCTGGAGGGGAGCTCTGCGTCTTCAGGAAGGCTGTGAAGAGAGGCTTCACAGGCTTGGTCAATTTGGAGAGACTGGGTGAAAACCCTAGGGCAGGTTGACCCATGGGGACAAATGTGGTCACTGGGCTGGAGCTCCCCACTCCTCCATCCCCTCCATCCCCTTAGGAAGGTGATCTCAGTCTCTGAAACCATTTTATAGGTGTGTCGTGCCCTGTCCGGGCTGTGGCCTCGAACAAGCGAAGCTGTCACTGGAGGCCTGAGCCTCACTATTCTCTTCAGGTCCAGACTGCCCAGGGAAACTGTTAGTAGGGCTCGAGCATCGCGCCTCCAGAGCCATGCTGGTCTCGCTCCGCCTCCTAGCTCACGGGCTCCGCCCCCTCATTAGCGCACGCGCTTGCCCAGCTCCCAGCCACCGCCACAGCCGCGCGCCCGCTAGGACACGCGCCCGGCTCCGCCCCCCTGCCTGACCCTCCGCGCGCCCCCTAGCCCACTGGGGCTAGGGTTGATCCTGTTCTCGTGCCGCGCTCCGGAAACTTACTTGTGAAAGGAAACGGGTTTATCCTTGTCGTAGCGGTTCCTGCAGCCATAGGCGGAGCAGGACTGCACCATCCTTCCGGCTTTGGGCCGTAGGGGCGGGCAGGAGCAGCTGCTGCCACTGCCACCGCGCACCTGACCTAGACACTCCGTTCCCCTCTCTAGCGGCGACTGGCTGGAGCGGAGCAGATTCGGCTCACTCCAGGGCGCTTTTAATGCGCCTGTATTGTTGTTTGCATTAGCAGGATCACAGCCATCGCCCGTCTGCTCCCATCTCCAAGATGGCGGAGGCAGCTTCAGCCTCACCTCTCGCGAGGAGTTGCGGGCGAGGGTTCTGATTGGCTCATCGCCCAGAGGTAACGTTTACACGGATGCAGGCCGCAGGCGGAGACACCTTCGCGCCTAGCTGATTCGACCCACGCAGTCCCTCTGCCTGAGGTCGAGGGGAATGGGGCGGAGCCTACAGAGTTCGTGAAGGGCAAAGCCCGAGTTTTATTGGGGGAAAGCCGAGAAGAGGCTCGACTTGAAGGGAGGGCCCTCCGTGGGAGGGATTTGAAAGTCACGAGGGGCGGGGCGAGCCACTCCTGAGTGCACAGTGGGCGGGCCAATTATAAACTCAGATTATTTGCCGGTACTCCAAGTCGTATCCCTTAGAATCCCTGACTCCTGTTAGTTTAGATAGACTTTTAGGTGCTTTTTGGTCCTCTCTTATGAATGATAAGGAATGTATTGATCAGCCTTTGGAAAAAGGTTTTCCTAGAAAGACAGAGCTGGAAGGGCGCCTAGAAGTCTTCTGATTCTCATTGTATATACTAGGAAACTTAGACCTACGGGTGGTAAGAAATGACTGGCTTAGTCTTGCATCTAGTAAACTGTATTCCGGGGAGGGGGGAGGGGCGGAAGTCCATGAAGCACGTGATGATCCCGAATTGCCCCCCAAGGGATGATACCAGCTGAAACCACAGCTGCTCAAAAATATTTTAGGTCGATTTATTGATATCTCCTTTTCTTGTCGGGGGAGAGGGGTTGCTAATAATTTGAACAGAGGTTCCTTGATGCTTTATAACTCTGGTTCTTAATAGCATATCTATAGCCCAATAGAATTTGCAAAGTGCTTTACAGATAACTAATTTCATCCTCACAGCAGTCCTAAAAGGTAGGTAGGTGCTATTAAATCTGCTAGATTTAAAACAAAACAGGGGAACCATTTAAGTGTGGAAAGTAAACAGCTGTAAGTTACGGATACATACGTTTTCCCCTCAAACTCCAGTGACTTCTCTCCATCTCCCAGATCAAATATAAAATACTCAATTTGGATTTGAAACCTTTTCATAACATTAACCTCCCCAGCGCCCCACCTTTCCCATTTTATTTCCACTCACCATTCGATCCAGAGACATTGACCTACTTGCTTTAAAAATTTTTTTCCTTCTCTGTATCTTAAACATTCATATTGTTAATTTTTTGAGTTCCAAATTTCTACCTTACCCTACCCCTACTCCCTTCTTGAGAAGGCAAGCATTTCGATATGGATTATACATGTGCAATTATGCAAAACATCCATACAACTGATCTTTGAAGAAGAAATTTCCCCAAGTCTTGACATTTTCACTGCTTTTCCTGTGATAACCTGGAAAAACACAGAACAACTACTAAAACAGTTACAAAGAACAGGTCTTTAATCAGGATAAGGGAGACAATGCTCCTTTTGCTACCACATGGGTCATACACATAGGCAGCAATACACACAGGCTCTGGGACCCTTGGAACACTGTTTCCAGGAAAAATGAATCAGGAATGGAAATTATCATTTAACAAAAGAACTTGGGGTCACCTCCAAGCCTGGAATGCATTCTCCTCATTTACTCTTCTTAGCTTATAAGACTCTTAGAAAATCCCTCCTTTTATAGACATTTTTTCCTAGTGCCCTCCCTCTATTATTTACAATATATCCCGTATATGACTTGTTTGTACTTGTTTTTAATTTCCTCCATTAGAACTCCTTCATAGTTTTTTTTTTTTACTATTCTTTGTATATTTAGCAATTAGTACAGTAGCTGGCACAGAGTAGGTGTTTAATAAATGTTAAGTGTTTATTGATTCTTTGTCACTCCCATTTTTTCAGATGAGGCAGACAGAGGGTAAGTGACTTGCTCAGGGTCACACACAGCTGGTATCTGAGACCTGAGTAAACTTAGGTAGGTTTACCCCACTTCTCAACAGTTGACTGCCTCACATATATACTTCATAATATTTTTGAAACACCTTTTGTGTGCAGGGCTCCATACCAGTTACAAAAGGAAAAGCCAGGATTAAATACAGTCTCAGAAAATATTAACATTTCTCCTGGAAATGTCTAATATCTCATCATTTTGTAGAAGCAACCCTGGGTTTTCTAACTCTTTTCAGTGGAATACAATTTTTGACTGGGCTGCTAAGTTGGATAACCCAATTCAACACCACTTTGTGAAGTATTTTTTTTTAATTCTCCCACTAACTTTATATGTGATTTCCCCTTCAGATCTCTAAAACACTTTGTTTTTATTCTTAGCATATTTTTTAAATCTGTTAGTAACTATAATGTGGTTATTTATGGATTTAGAATATATTAGAGCTGGATGAGGTCCTGAAAATCATTTAGTCAGACTCTTTCTTTTATAAATGTGACCCAGAAGTAAAGCTGACTTAGGGAAAAATTGATATCCTTGAAGATAGATCAGTGTATTGGGCATGCAACCAAAAATTTAGAAAAAGAATGAATTTAAAATCCTCAATTAAAGACTTAATTGGATTGGGGATGTAGACTCAACTACCACACCAATGCAACTATCAACAATTTGGAAATAGGTCTTGATGGATGACACATATTAAAATCAGTGGAAATGTGCACCGGCTGTGGGGGAGAGGGGAGGTGGGGTGAAGGGGAAAGTAAGAGCATGAATCATGTAACCATGTTAACTTTTCTAAAAAACAAATATCAAAAATAATAATAATAAATAAAGATACTAGAATAAATCTAAAAAAAGACTTAATTGGAAATCCTAAAAAACAAAGAAGAAATTAATAAACCTGAAAGTAAAGCAGGACTACAAAGTGGCAGAGAACAAAGCAGAACTCAGTTCTCAGATCTCCTGAGCCACCCAGGCTAGTGCTTCTCCCATGATACCAGATTTGACTCCCATTTAATTTAATTTACTGTCATAATCCCACCAGTTTGCCCAATCCAGTTTACAGAATCCTCAAGGGGAGGTTTTTAGTCATCTTTGTATCACTCATATTACCTAGTTATTACCTCCTATTCAGTAGGCTCTCAAATTATTGAATTAAGCCTAAGATCTGTGAAATTCCCAAACCCTTAATTGGCTTTGTTTGTTTGTTACAAGGGAGGATTCAATTCTTAGGCCAGAATGGAGGGGTTTACTTTGGCCAGGAAGAGAAGGAAAGAGAGTCCAGTATGTTTAGAAATGCCTGTGATATAAATAATAAAAGTATCAATAAAAACTATTAAAATTTTTTAATATAAGACTTCTGATTTCATTGGCATACACTTCCACTGAGAATCTCATTATCAATGCAAATCATGCATGTCTGATAAACCCAAAGATCCTAGCTTTTGTAATAAAAACTCAACAAAAACTGCTATGAGAATTAGAAAACAGTAAGGCAGAAGCTAGGTATAGACCAATATCACACACTTTATAACAAGAGATGGTCCAACTAGATATATGATTTAGATATAAAGAATGATACCATAACATAGGGGAAGACAAAATAGTTTATCTGGCAGATCATTGGAGATGAGAAGAATTTATGACCAAACAAGAGAGTATTATAAAATGTAAAATGAATGATTTTGATTAAGTTAAAAAAAAAACTTTTATCAAAACTAAAGTCACCAAGATTAGAAGGGAAACAACAAATTGGGCAAATTTTTTTATAACAAAATTCTCTGATAAAGGTCTAATTTCTCAAATTTATAGAAAACTAAGTCAAATTTACAAGAACACAAGCTATTCCCCGATTAAAAAAAAAAGCTGCTATCAACATTTTTGTACATGTAGATTCTTTTCCTTTTTCTTTGATCCTTTGGAATTTGGATCCAATAGTAGGATTGCTAAGTCAAAGGGCATATAGTTTGATAGACCTTTGGGCAGTTTCAAATTGCTTTCCAGAAGGGTTAAATCAGTTCATAACTCCATCAGTAATGCATTAGTGTCCAATTTTTTCACATCCCATCCAAAAGTTGTCATTTTGGAGAGACTACCTGCCAAAGTATTTTTGTCATATTAGCCAATCTGACAGGTAGTTGTTTTAATTTGCATTTCTGTATAATCAGTGATTTTGACCATTTTTTCATATGACTATGGATGGCTTTTATTTCTCCTTCTGAAAACTGTCTGTTCATATTCTTTGACCATCTATGAATTAGGAAATTACTCCTATTCTTTCAAATTTGACTCAGCATTCTATATAATTGAGAAATAATGCCTTTATCAGAGAAATTTGCGGTAAAATATTTTCCCTTGATAAAATGATTCCCTTGATATTGTTTATCTGTTGTTTTTCCAGATTAATTTTTTTTCCTAGCTCTAAAAAACATTTTTTTGGTAATTCAGTTGGCATAGCACTGAATAAAGAAATTTAGATAGAATTGCCATTTTTATTATGTTGGCCTGGCCTATCCATGAGCAATTAATATTCCTCCAATGTGTGAGAGAATGATATATATATGTATAACATAAATGTGATACATTTATATATTATATGCACACATGCATAAAATCCTAAACCCATTTTAAAACAAGCTTAAAACTGCCCTAAGATTTTTAGGACACCCTGTGTATGTTTATGTCTTTCCTGTTAGATGTGAATTCCTTGAGGGCAGGGGATGTTTTACTTGGCCATGCATTCTATGCAGAAATATCTATACATCCCTCACAGTTCAGCACAGGGCTTCTCAAAGTTAAGTGCTTAATGTATGCAATCAATTGATAGTCCTAATAATACCTCTGCATGTCTCCCTTTAGCATGAATCTGATCCTCAGTTCTCAAAGGCAGTGTCAGTGGAGCCACCAGCCATAAGAGAATCTATGGAGTTGAATAAGCATCAGGTTTAGGCAAAGCATTATCTATTGCCCAGAGACCAGCCAAGCCAAAATCTCATCTTTATTAGTTTTAGGATTTATAAATGTTTTTCTTTTGGTAATTGTTAGGTAGGCAATAGTGTAACTCCATTTTAAGCCTGAGAAAAATAAACCCTAGAGAGGTCATACCCTCTTTGAGTAATCTGAGGTTCATAATAAGTGGCAGAGTGGAGACTCAAACCCAGGTTTTTGTTTTCCAGTTGGCATTTTTTTCTTTGTTTTATTGATTTTTTAAAAAATCAGTATACCCATTCACAACCCCCCCCCCCCCCACTCCTCTCAAAATGTACAATTAAACAAAACTAGTACCTACATCACATAAGGCAGGATATCCTCATTCCCCACATGTAGCCCACCACCTCTCTCCTGAAAGGAAGGGGTTATGCTTCATCATCAGTCCACTGAGTCAGCATTGTTCCGTGTTCTATACATTAGACTATGCCGTCTCCCAAATTAAGAGGCTAGAGTGGGCCTAGAAGGAATGCAGCGTATCAGTGATGACATTTATCTTTTCAAATATTGAATATCATGAACTCGCATTAATTTTCTTTGAATTTTCATAACACTAAGTTAGTGTAGGCATTTGTTTTATAGATGAGTGAACCTCAAAAACCTAGGGGAAAGCTGGGACTCAAATCTAGATCTTTTATCAGTATTTCAGGTAGAGGACAGTCAAGGAAACACTGAATTTGAAGCAGTGGAACTGAGTTTGAGTGCTGGGCATTGATGCATGTAGTACGAGTGTGATTTTATGTAGCTCTTTATCCTCTGGGCATCTTGAAGAAATGATAGGGTTGGACTAGCTGATTTCTCAGGGTCATTCCATCTCTACATCTTTGATTATCATTCTAAATCTTCAAAACAGAAAATGTCAACCCTGTGGTTTTTATTTTAGTGAAAAGAGCATAAAACTCCATTATACTTCTAGAACCTATTTATCCTAGAAGGATTTTCCCTGACTCTTTTTAATTTTTGATTTTCACCATCCTAAAACCTAAGGTGACAAAAAAGAAAAAAATAACTGGATTTTATTTAAAACATCCCTTCATGAAATAACGAAGAGGGAACCAAGAGAACATTGTAACAGCAGAATTGTTTGAAGATTAAATGTGAATGACTATGCTGGTCTGCGTTATATGAATATTCAAATCAACTACAAAGGACTTACAAAGGAAGATGTAGAACTGATATCTAGAACTATGTGTTAGATAATTTCACAAAAATGTGTCAGATGTTGGCCTTCTATAGGGCAGGGTTGGGAGGGAGGAATAGAAACAGCTTAGAATTCAAATACAAGGATATATAAATAAAACAGCCCAAGGAAAAGGAACCAAATGCAAGGAATGGGTTAATTACAGTTTTCTTGAAAATCCAATCTGATTCTGATTAACACCATTAAGGGCCTACATATATTTAGTGTACAAGGGAGCAAAAAGATATACTCAAAAAAGAACATGGAACATTCACAAGAGATAATTTTTAGAAAATTCAATGAAAATTTAGATGTCAAAAGGAAAACTTTTTCTAGATTAGGAAGAAATTAAATTTATTATAAATTAAATAGGTGAAGGCAAAAGTCTGGTACCAGAGAATTATGGTATTATACTGTGCTTGGCCACTCTGCTAGTTTCTATTCTATGTGCTAAATATGATGAACAAGTAAGAAATGAAAAAGCACTTAAGCATGAATTTTGACTTGTGCTCTTCAAAATTCACAAATATACCAGTCAGGAGGAATGCAGTTTTCAAAGGGGATAGAAATAAATTTTTAAAAAATCTAGGAATGTAGAACAAATGAATAAGGGATACTACATTCATTTTTTCACTTTTGGGGGCATATAGCAAAAATTCTATAGAAAATTAAATGAAGCAGAAACAATAATTATATTGAATACCATTTCATGGTGTCATTCCATGTCTGTCTTAAAATTTTCTGAGCATGTACATTGCAGAAGTAATGGCAAAACAAACATTTGAGATATGCTGCTTTTATTTGAAAGAGCAAATTACCTGAACATGTAAATTCAAAGTTTAAACTTAAGTACTATTTCTCCATAACAACACTGTGAGGTAGATTATCCACAAAATAATAAATGATTTGTCACTTTTGTTTCTTGTTGCAGTAATTTAGATTCAATACACAAAAGCTGGATGATGGTGGCTGTGACATTTGGCCATTGGGCAGTTTGGTAAACCATCTAGACTCTATCTTGTTCCCAGATAATGGATTGATTCATTATTTATTCCTGGGAAACTCTTGTGTCCTCCCTTGGATTTGTGTGATTTTTTACCCTGAATCATGGGAGTTAGGACTTGATTTCAAACACTGATTAAAAAGTGAAGAATTTAACTTGGTTAGAGGTTTTAAATACATTTAATTTAAAATCTCCTTACCATCACTAGAATTGAATGCAATGAACATAAGATTCACAAATTCTAAAATGTTGAAATTTTTTTCTTTTTCAACTTAATATGGTTTTAGATATTACAATGCTTAAAATGCTACAAATTGTGATAAAAAATACCTTTACCCAGAATATTTAAATAAAACTGATATTTATCAGAATTGTAAGAATTTGGAGTGGAGGTCCAGCATATCTACTGAAAATTTCCTCCACAAATTCTTACCATCTCAGAAGGGAAGAGATAATTTGGATCTTATAACTTCAGAAAACATGTTAAAATTTTTTACATGTAATTAAGAAAAAAATAAAATATGATATTTAAAAATTTGCCTCCTTTCACAGGCTCACTTTTGTACCAAAAGTCACATTTATGCTTGATTTGAAGGACTCCAGAACCTTCAGTTTAATAAATGTAGGTATGGCACAAATTCTCATAGCTGCCTTTCTTCCCTTTTCTGAGTGACCCGAGTAGGAATAAGATTTTTGTAAATATTAGTAAGAAAGCACCTAGTTCATTTTCTGCTTAAAACTCACACCTAAATTATCCCATGAGAATGAAGACATTATCAAAACACATCCAGAGATATAGTCTTGCCTTTTACTCCAAATGGTATATCTCCAAATCCTTTTTACCTACACATAACATAGTATATGGTAGCATTCATATCTCTTTTGTTCTGCTAGTTATTGTCTTCCAGCACAGAAGAAACTGAAATAAGATGATCATTATTAACATTTTAGAGTCAGTACCAAGTTGATGTCTATCTGAATGAATTACAAGGACATGAAAATGAGAGATAGGATTTTCTGACTTTCTTTTTTCTTGGTGCCAAGGACAGTATTACACACAGTAGGGGCTCAATAAATGTTCACCAATAAGGCTGGTTTTAGTAGTTGTCATCACTGATGCATTAGGAATTAGCCGTCACCTTTATACTATTACCTTGACAAATCTCATTAAAGAACAATGCTAGATTAAGTCGACTGAGAAATTGTAAGAGCACGTGTCAACCCCTAGGAAAGGCGATTTTTCTCACTTTGTCATCTCATCAATGTGTAATGAATCCCAGGCTTGAACTGAATGAAGGAGCAGCTTCTCCTCTGGTAATGGTTATGATCAGCTGAAAGTATATAGTTGTTAATTCATGAGAGTTGGCTTTAATTTCTATTAGATTCACCCCACTACCATGATTTAGCCATTTCATACAGCTTTCTGGATTCAAATTTCCTTTTCCAATTTCTATTATGTGATTATCCTTTGACAAGATCAAGCTATTGATTGAAGTATTATTATTAACAGTAAGTATTTTGGTTGAGAAGAAATATATATGTTCTGTTCATTCAATAGACATTTATTGAGTGCTTACTATTTGTAAGGTATTGCACTAGGCTATGAAATTTGGAATTGATTAAAAATTGTTTTATGTAAGCCAGTGTATGAACTAAACAAATCCTGTGCAAGGTTAAAAGTTCTCTTAGCTTTAGTTGATAAAAGCAGTTATTCTGGAATGGAAAAGCAAAACTGTGTTGCAAATACACAAAACATAGTCAATTTTTAAAAGATACTGACTTTTTAAAATTTTATGTAACATTTTACTCTAACAAGAAACTTACCTAGTATAATATTTATACTTCATTGTATAGGAAGGTAGTGGATAAATTGCATATTCAGTAACTTTCTACACAGCCAACCGATTTAATTTTAATGGACAGAAAATTAAGATATAAAAATACTCCTTTTCATTTAATCTCCCCATATAGTCATTTTTTTCAAAAGCTATTATTTTATAGTTATTGAACAGAGGCATTGCTGTGGATGGCTATAAATATAGTTTCAGTATTACAACCTCCAAGACACTGATATGGTTCCAGTTAGCAAAATTTCTTAAGATGTTTTTGAACCTGCAAAATGATATTCAAGTGTTTTGTTATGGTTCCTTTGAATGGTTTTCCACATAAGCTCAAGCAACATTCATTTATTTCATCTGTTTAGCCTTTGTGTTATCACTTCTCGATACATGATAGAGATGTATATAAGCAATAAAAAGATGACAAAGAAATCATCTAAAAATCCTAGAATTCCAAACAAGGCTTCAGGAACAAAATCCAAAGGTGATATCAGATAGAAAAACGCTCCCAGTAAACAAAGTAATATCCTGATGCGAAACATCCAGAAAAGGCCTCCAACTGAAAACATTTCCCTGAATGCATGTCTCAGTAAAGTGGGCAGATCCATAATTCTTTCCATAATCTGGTAGGAAGGAAAAACAAACATGTTATTTACTTGGTTTTCAATACATTATATTTAGCAATATGAATTTCTCAGTCCCAGAATATTGCTGCTACCACCTCTTCAAATAGCAGCTACCACAATTACAAACTATATCTTATAATTTAGCCATATTTATTTAATCATTGGCTTCATTTAAAATAGGTGTACTAGAAGTACCAGGACACATTTATGTTGTGTATATAAATATCACACACACAGGGTACACATTAACATACATCAATGTACCACAAATCTATGGTTTCATTAGCATGGGAACTTTTTCCATCAATGCAGATTCTATTTAGTCTATTTTATAACTTAATGGACTTAGAAAGTTACTTAAATGACTCTGATTTTCTCACAAACAAAATATTTGAAAAAAACTAGAGTCAACACACTAACAGATTACTCATAATCAAATACCAAGTTGCCTCTGCATTGAAATGAGCAGAATATAACACTGTATTCACTATAGGACACTTGTGAGAAGTAAACTTTTAAGAATCATGTTAGCAACTCTGGAAAAACAAAGAAAAGCAAGAAAATAGTACTTATTTGAGTTAAGAGTTTAGATCTTGCTTGCCCAATTATTATCTGTGAGTTAGTGACTAAGTGATTATTTGAACTTGAGCAGGACCTATCTTATTTGACTACAGGGTCACCTAATCTAAAATTAAATCTTTTTTAAGGAAAACATGGAAATAAGAATCACTAGTTTTAATTATGATTATTCTAAAAAAGCTAAAGACATTTTGCCTTGGAAAATTAATTTTAAGTAAAATGTATAATTTTTTTCCTCAAGTAAAATGTAAAAGCTTAAGATATTTAAAAGCAGATAGGGCTCCACTGAGAAAGATATGTCATATTTAACAGAGCTTCCTGTATGTTCAATTTGAGTAGGGATTAGGTAAAGTCAAGATATTACCAAAGCATCCATTTTTTACTTAACATACTATAGATAATAACTATAAAATATTTTATAGTAGACAATGAACAAATATACATAATTATTGAGAATTATAGACAACTCCATAGTATTTATAAAATGTCAATTACAATTCTTGTTTTATATGGCTGTCATTAAATTTTTTAATACTGTATCTTCTCGATTTCTGTTGATGATACAGAACAATCATTCTCAGGCAGGCTGATAACCATAGAGCTATCTGATCCTTCTCACAGCTGCCCCTTTCTTTTTACACTCCCATTATCTGATGGACTCAAGTAACATCCTTCTATTATTGTTGTTTGTTTTTTTTGCCTCCATTGCACTCCATCTATGATTCATCCTTCATACCTCTTTTTCCTAAAACATTATTCTGTTCTAAATCTTCATTAGTTCCCTATTGCCTACTAAATAATCTTATTCATGGCATTCAAAGTTCTCCCTTTAGAATCTGGTTTCAAACTGATTATACACTACTCCCTTTCATTTCTATTCCAGTCGAAGTGGAAGACCCTTCGTTCCTATCTTACCCTCTCCTCTCTCTCTGTTCAGATCTTTTGGGATTCCTAGAATGAACTCCCTAGATCTTGTTAGCTAGAAGGCTGAAATTCTTCTCCTCAGGATCCAATCTATTAATTCCTTTATGAAGTCAACCTTTGCCGCTTGACACCCCCAACTGAAAATGATCTCTCTCCCTCCTCATATTTTTCATTGCACATTACCTCAACCTCTTAAAAGTGGGGCAATGGCTTAAATGCTGGACTTGAGGGTAGCGAGACCTGACTGTGAATGCCACCTCAGATATTTACTCTCCCTGTGACCCTGAATGTCTTTAAACTCTTTTAGCCTCAGTTTCCTCATTTATAAAATGGATACAATAATAGCCTCACAGGGGTTGTTGGAGGATCAACCGATATACAAAAAAATTCTTTGTAAGCTCCCAAGCATTATATGTTAAGTGTAGAATAGAGAGAGGGGTCATATAGTTTACCCTCTCTCTATACTACATAAGTCCCTGTTCTCCCTTTGAATATATTATCCTATCCTACAAACTATATTGAAACTGATATGCTTCTTGAGAGTAGAAGCTGTCATATTCATCTTTTGCATCTCCAGAATGTAGTACATCATTTTTTTTGCATTGTATATAACTCTTTATAAATGTTAAAATGGAAATTATCTATGCTAGTTCTGGTTCTCAATCCACTGAGCTACCCAGCTGCCCCCAATCCATTTTTTGAAAAGGAAATTTATTCCTTATTTCTTGGGTAAGGTTATAGTGACGGACAAAGATGAAGGAAGAAGCAAAGGTCCAAGAGATTGTTTTTAATATGTAATTATGGCTCCTAGCTGGGCAAGTCACTTAACCCCAAATGCCTAGCCCTTACTGCTTTTCTGCCTTGGAACAGACACTTAGTATTGATTATAAGACAGAAGATAAGGGTTTAAAAAAAACCAAAAAACTTAATAGTGGCAAGGCTTATATATAACAAGTAACACTTGTTAAAATATTTTGCTTTATAAAAATAAAAGATCAAATGACCACTATATTGCCAGCTTTAGTAATGTTACTTACAGATCTGGGCTGTCCTGAGAATCTTCGATTATAGTCATTAATATCTTGGCGCAATTCTAAGACATCCTGAGTCTGATTATCTTCAACAAATACCGATAAAAGTAAGGTAACCTAAACAAAACAGAAAAAAAGTCATTTTTGTTCCTCCTGGAACTCTTTGGGGTGATAAATTACTGGATTTTTCAATAATATTACTAGTGTTCATCTGTGAATGTTGCCTTTACTCATCACAATAAGAAATGCTTAGTTTGAGTTCTGTTTATTTCTTTTAATGAAAACAAAATTGGCAAAAAAATTAATGTGCATGATAAAATACAGTGCTCATTAATTCACAATTATCCAAAAACTTGCAAAATAAATAATTAATTGTACTCACTCTCTAGTTTGTTTTTTTTCCCATGAGGAGTTTATACAACAACTAATTTTTGGCCTAGGGATATTAGGTGATAGAGGATAAGAAAACATTAGATACAAAAATATGATTATTTTGAGGAATAAGTAAATGAAAGTAATATTTTGATGTTTCCTTTTTATCTAGGATTTTCAATTCCATTAAGACCTGCAAGTCACTAATACTTAGGACATGGATCTGTTCTTATTTGTAGCAAAAAGAAGCCTTGTCCAACTATTTTCATTTTCATATTTTAACAATGCCATTAACTCTTGATCTTTCATGAGGGGAAAGTGGGAGTATTGCTAAAGACAATCCACTTCACTGGGTGTTAACATGTATTCCATTCAAGACAAATTGTAATGGTTCTAGGACCACATACATAAAATTAGCAGCTGATAACTCCTGGCATGCCATGGAGGAGGTGAGGTAGGTAGTCTTTTTACAGACCTTGTAAGACGAGCTGTTGACTGCATTATGTCAACTAACAAGTGAGCCAAATGGCAGCACAACATCCTACTGTCACTCTTCACTGTGTCTGAAAGTCAGGTAGATAGGTAGAAGCAGGAGAAAATAAAAGAGAAAAGGAATAAAGCGCTTTTCCCAGCAATAACAGATTTGTGTAATTCACAATAGTTCTATGAAATAGTGAAAAATCAGTACCTCAGTTTTATAAAAGAAACTGAAACTAATAATTGAAGTGTCTTGTCCATGGTGTTACAACCAGTAAACATCAGAGTGACATTTTAAGCCCAGTTATCCTGATTCCCATTTTAGGACTCTAACAATGCATTTGAAATTTACAAATCATAAGAAACAATGAGCTGTTTTTTTAAAAACTTGGAAAGAACTATATAAGATAATGAAGAGTGAAATGAGAACCAGGAGAATATTATACATGGCCACAGAATTACTACTAGAAGAATAAACAGAATGTTACTTACAAAAAATGAAAAGAAAGATAAAACATGAAAGATTTAATTCATATGAACATGTTGGCCTGCATGATGATATCTTATTTGATGAGGGGAGAGTAGGGAGTGTAGGACACTAGTGGATGGGTTCTATTATGTAGATATGAAGAAAAGTAGGTTGAATATATATAAGATCTGTGATTTCATTTGTGTAATACTTCTTTTTCTTTAAATATAGAAATATTTATTTTGTTTGGATTTGTAAAACATTTGGGATAAAAAATTTACAGATCATTTTGCTTAATGAGCAAAGTAGCCTAGTGTTTTATGACTCAAAGATCCCTGATATTAGGTCAGGAACTCATTATTTGGCAAAAACTATTGGAAAAACTGGAAAGCATTCTGGCAGAAACTAGATAAAGACCAACATTCCACCCTTCATACCAAGATAAGCTCCAAATGGATACATGATTTAGATTTAAAGGATGTTATCCAAAACAAATTAGAGAATTATAGAAACTTTCAGGACCAATAATTGGAGAAGTTTATATGAAGTAAAACAATTTTAATTACATAAAATTTAAGTTTTTGCATAAATCACTTAAGGATTTAAAATTTAAAGTAAAGAAGGAAACTCAAAAAAATTCTTTCATTAAAAGTCTAAATTCTAAGATATATAGGGAACAAAGTCAAATTTGTAACAATAGAAGCCATCACCCAATTGATAAATCGTTAAAGAATATGAATAGGCAGTTTTCAGAGGATGAAATCCAAACTATGAAAAGCCATATGAAAGAATGTTCTAAATTAGATATATGGAAATGAAAATAACTACAAACCATCACTGCACCTATCAAATTTGAAAATTTGACAAAAAAGAAAATGACATGTAGGAAAATAAGTACATTAATCTACTGTTGGTGGAGCTATGAACTGGTCTGGCCAGTCTGAAAAGCAACTTGGAATTATATGTAAAAAGCTATTGTGTAATTAGGATTTGCTCCTCAGAACTCTAAAACCCAGCTCCCCATGTTCATTCTAATGTAGAGAGAATATAATTTTGCGTAGCTCCAGCCCTCACTCTCTTTTCCTCGATTGTGGTTTGTGGAGGTGAGGTTTTTATGCCAGGCAGGAGAATGTACACACAAGGGTTTACTTTTTGTTAGATAATTAGGTTTGAACTTCTATTTCTTTTAGTTTATTTTCTTTCTACTTCAAGTGATTATTAATAAACTTTATAAAATATAATACTTGGAGTTATTAGATATTAATTTTAATTTTATACTATGAAAATAAGGTGTGCCTATAGGGAATGGCTGAACAAGTTGTGATATATGAATGTGATGGAATACGATTGTGTTTAAGAAATTATTAAGGGGATAATTTTAGAAAAATCATCTGGGAATCACCAGAAAAATCACCTGGAAATAAGTGTATGAACTGATTCAAAGTGAAGTAGCACCCTAAGAACAATTTTATACTGTAACAGCAAGATTGTAAAGATATTCAACTTCAAAAAACTTAGTAACTCTGCTCAACACAATGGCTAACCACAACTCCCAAGGAATCACACTGAAGTTTGCTTTGCACCTCCAAATAGAGAGGTGATGGGTACAACTTGAAGCATTTTCTTTCTTTCTTTCTTTCTTTTTTTTTTTTTTTTTTTGGACATGCCTAATGGGAGAATTTGTTTTGCTTAACTATACATATTTTTAACAGGTTTGTTTTTTCTTGCCTCTTCAATGGGTAGGAGAGGGTGAGGTGGCAGGGAGAGAATTCTCAATTTAATAAAATGAAACAAATAAAAAAATAATACTGAAAAAAACACCAAACTCATTTTTCTTCTTATTAGTATTCTACTTCCTGGATAAGGCCCAAAGGGATCAAGTGGCTTAATTGTTCAGTCACATAATTAATTATACAAAGAGCTAGGACTTGATCCTTCCTCTTCTGGCATCCTGAACAGAGTTTCTTACACCAAAGTATACTGGGAAAAGGCTCTACAGTGGGAATAACAACAAGGAGCCATCGATTAGACTTGGCAGAGAAAAGCAGGAAGAGCAATACTAAAGAAGCATGGCTTGGGGGCAGCTGGGCGGCTCAGAGGATTCAGAATCAGACCTAGAGATGGGAGGGGCTGGATTCAAATTTGGCCTCAGACATTTAACTGTGTGACCCTGAGCAAGTCACTTAATCCCCACTGCCTAGCCCTTACTGCTCTTCTTCCTTGGAACCAATACATGGTATTGATTCTGAGAAGGAAGGTAAAAGTCCCTCCACCCCTACCCCCCAAAGACATGGTTGAAAGCAGCAGAAAGAAGCAGATAAACACTAAACCTGGGTACTTAACCTCTTTTTGTGTCATGAATCCCTTTAACAGTCTAGAAAAGCCAATGTACCCCTTCTCAAAATAACATTTCTAAATGCATAATATAAAATACATAGGATTAAAAAGGAAAGGAATCATATTGGAAAAAGCTTTCAAAACATTTAAGTTCCAAGTTCAATGACCACCTAAAATCTATTTATACCTGGTCCTATTAGGGATCCATGGACACCAGATTCAGAATCTTCAGAGGAAGTTTCATCCTTGGATATGTGAGTGACTGGACATTTTGTTGTGGAATGTTATGAGACTTTAAGGCTACAATAATCTATTTGGCAGGGCATTGTTAATAAAACTTTGATATAGTCAGGTTATTTATATGTGTAGCATTAGTATTTCAATATACTGAGCTAAGTAGACTTTACTCAAGTTTCTGGGTAGGATGTCAATAGGGGTGACCAAGAATCAATGTATCTTTATATTTAGTTTTTCACAAATACCTCCAGTGATGAAGAGCCTATTTGCTTAAAAAAAAAAAAAAACCCAACACCCTCATCTTCTGTCTTAAGAGTCAATACTAACTATTGGTTCCAAGACAGAAGAGTGGTAAGGGCTAAGCAATATGAGGTTTAGGGACTTGCTCAGTGTCACTCATCTAGGAAGTATCTAAGCTCAGATTTGAACTCAAGGCTTGGCTCTCTATTCCCTGAGCCACCTCCCTACTCCATCTAGTAATAGTAATAGTAGTCTATTCCCTCATTAGATAGTTTAATAGAGAGATATTATTATATTAATAAATATCTATTATGTATCTATTTAGATAATAACTATATTTTTAAAATTCTTATATTCACTTCCTGTTTCATGATGGTCTTCTATTATTTGAAGACAGTTTAACTTATTTTCTTTTAGTTTTCTCTAGGTTGATTATTCCTAATTTCTTCAACCATTGTTCACATGACAGGGTTTACATATCTCCTTATCATCTTGACCACTCTCTGCAGTAGAGCCTTTCATTTATCAATATCTCTCTTAAAATGAATTAAATCTACCCCAAATATAGTCTGACCATTAATGAAGAACACGGGAAGTAGTATTATTATCTAGGCCCACAGTTCTCAAAATGTGGTCTGAGGACACCTTGGTATCCTAATAATCATAATACAAACATAATAAAAAGTCATTATATTCATAATAATACTAAGATTATCTTTGCTTATAAAGATGACGTATTTAGTTTTGATTCTCCATTAAGGAGACAAAATAAAAGCATTAGATAAACTTAGTTCTGTTAGAAACACAAAAAAATTACTGGTTAATTCATTTACCAAAACCACATATTTGCAAATTAAACTAATGTTAAAAATATTTCATGGATTCAACATATTACCGTTTGTCTGCAGATTGGACAACTAATAGCCCCAAGCCATGAACCATATCGCCAGTATGCAATAATGCAGGTACCTGGTAAAAAGAAAACATGAATGACAAGTGGTTCAAAGTTCATTAGTTGATAAGCCAATTTAAATTCTAATAATCAACTCTGATTTATCATCATATGATCAATAGAGCTGTAACTAGAAAGTCTTATGTCCAGGGCAAATTCAGGTGTGGCTACAGAATGAGAGGAAGGGGATGGAGGGGAGAGATGGAGCCACACAGAAGACAAACTATCACAGGCAGGTACAACCATGTTAGGAGGAGGGCAGCTTGTACCACAAGTCACCCATGGAAGATGTGGCAGTACGGGAGAGTGAGCTTAGGGGAAAGGCACAATGGTAATGAGCATTTGGGGTCATGTTCTGGTGACAGGCAAGGCAATGGAAGCCATCGCTTATTGTATGGGGCAGTTCAATCATCTACCATTTGGACAAAGAGCATTCCTCAGACTCCAATGTTCCTAAGAAAAGGACATTGTGGCAATATTCTAGTTCTAGCTCTGATAACCAGCTTACTATATATATATATATGTATATATATATATATATATCTGTGCATGTGCGCACACACACATAGTAGAGGCAAACATTTTTGCATTTAAAGTTATTTTAAACATGGATTATCAAATAGATATGCAAATAAATAACAATTAACATTAAATATTTTCTTTCATTTCAACTACAGATAAGGTTAAATGTAGGCTATAGATACCCTAACAATCATAGTTTTCAGAAAAACACTAAATGAAATAAAATAACATTACCAAGGAAATTAGTTCTCTAAGCAATTAGCCAAATGATATTTTCCCTTGAGTTACTGTTTAGTTTATGTTCCTGGGTTTATTGAAGGCTGGGCTGCCTTGGATTTAAGCTGTTTTTGATTCTTGTTTAGATTATGGGTCTGTACCATTGGGTTACTTTTCTATTTTTTAACTGTTACCAAATATTTTGATGATTCATACTTTATAAAAGAAGTTGAGGTCTGAAAGGGCTGGTCTTTACTCTTCCATCCAACTTTTGCCCTTTCATTACTAATTGTCCCCAATCTTTCCCTTGAAATTCTGAAGTTTTTTGTGCCTCCAAATGAACTTTCCTTTTATTTTATCCAGTTCAGTTTATTAAGTAATTTCTTGCTAGTGTGCTTTTTAGAGCACAGGATCTTCAAATTAATTTAGTTAATATCATCATTTTTATTATATTGGGGCAGCCCAACTACAAGCAATGGAATACCTCTCCAAATGAATATCTTTATGTAAACAGTCATCAACAAGACTCAGAGCTGAAAGAGACCTTGATAGTCCAACACTCTTATTTTACAGATAAGAAAATCAAGGATAAAAAGGTTAAGTGACTTATCTAGGGCCACATAGTAAGTGATGCAGAGGGAGCAGGCAGCTAGGTGGCTCAGTGGATCGAGAACCAGTTCTAGACAGAAGGGTCCTCAGTTCAAATCTGGCCTCAGATATTTCCTGGACAAGTTACTTAACTACCACTGTCTATCCCTTATTGCTCTTCTTCTTTGGAACCAATACATAACATTGATTCTAAGGTGGGAAGTAAAGGTTTTTAAAAAAATTCAGAATTTGAACTCAGATCTTTAGGATTACAGTCCAGTGGCCCTATTATATTGAATTTCTTGTTTTGTTAACTGTATTATAGAATTTTTTAGTGTATCCTGGTAGGTTGACTTCCAGATAATTTATGCTTTTTGTAGTTATTTTATACTCAAGAGATTTCACTGCTAGGTATAAATTTCCAGATGTAGAAGTCAGAAAAAAAAAATCTTATATATGCCAAAACATTCATAGCATCAATTTCTGTCTAAAAAAAAAGAAACAGTGGATAACTATCAATTGGGCAGTGGTGAAGCAAATTGAGATATAAGAAATAAGAATTATGACAGCAAAAATTTTAGCCCATATAGCAGAAATAACTGACAGGTTAGAAAAATTTGAATCTGCAGTGGCAAGTCTGACCAAAGATGCCAAAGAAGAAAACTATTTGGGAATACACTTGCATGGAAGTGAAGGAACAACTGTAAGAAAAGAAGCAAAAAGCAATAACATTAAAAGTAAGCATAATCTCCATGCAAGTAAACATACTGTTTTCAAAGACAGCCTGTGTAGTGGAAACTCAAGGGCTTATAGGGATCCCAAAAGAACATAAAGCCATAATATAAAAAACAATACATGAAACTGCACAGAATTCTGAATATGGAAGACAAAGTGCCAATCAAAAAATCTACAGATCAGCTGGGAGAGGAAAGGGAATGAGGCTCTTATGTTGCAAACTTCTAGTCTTGTAGTGGTTAAATTTAATTATCCTGCTGAATACAAACAAATTTAGTAAGTAACCAGAAGAAAGACCTTAAAATATAAAGGGAAGAAAATTCAATAACTAGATTATTCTCTACTGTAAAAAGTGGATTTGGGAAATGTATAAAACTACATTTCTCGTGATCCAACATGGTCCAACTGGTTTCCGTTTCCGACGTCTTGACGCAGGGGAGAGCTTAAATCTCCTGGGTTAGGAGGGAGTGGTCTCCTTGGCGAGTAGGCGCTTCTGGAGGCGGCAGGTTTGAATGCTTACAAGCGCGTGGTCTAATGATTTTATCTATCAGCATGGCTTTAATTAAAATACTAATATATATATTTATACAAGCATCTATAATTTTTAATTCTTACACTACCTATCAGAAAAAAGCAGGAAGGAATAAAATAGTGTGTTTTGAAAAGCAAAGGAGCTCAGGGTGCAACTCAAGATAACCTACCCTACAAATCTGAGCTGACCCATAAATTAAAAAGCAGTCCTGAAAAAAATTATTTTGAACATCTCAAACACTCCAACCACAGAAATACAAGGGTAAATCAAATAGGCAACCCAAAACAACACAAATTTAAAACAGAGAAACACAGGAAAATTCTAGCACATGGAACAATATCCCCTCTATCGCACATACCAGGAATTGGTATTTCTAAGAGTGAGAGACAAATGAATAAAAGAGGCCAGGGAGCAAGATCTATGAGACAATAAAAGAAATATATTTTAGAAAGAACTCAATATAGGTACCTCAAAAACTTTAATTTCATGATGAATATGGATTTTAGATAATGGAACATAATGTAATATAAAAATGATAACATAAGGACATAAATTAGAATGAAATAAAGTTAAGAAACCATACAGGTCATCAAGTTCCACCTCCTCATTTTAAAGATGAGGAAGCTGAAGAACATTTGTCTCACAGAGACAAAAAGTAGTAGACTCAGGATTCAAGTTTGGGTCCTGTAATTTGAAATTTTGCACTCTCACAGTATATATGCTCTCTCCCTCTACTATAAGAATCCTTTCCTCTTTCTTCTCAATTGTAATTCCTTCCCTCTAAAATTATCTTCAGTTTATTCTGTAACTCTGCTTATACAAAGTTGCTTTCATGTTGTTCCTCTTTCCTTTAGACTGTAAATTCCTTGAGGACAGGGCCTGTCCTTTTGCCTTTCCTTGTAACTCCAGCAACTTAGCATGGAGTAGGAACCACTAGCAGCTGTTGGATTAGGAATGGCTTCATGTGGAAGGAAACAAATTTGAGCTGATCTTTAAAGGATATTATAGATCCTAATAAGTTGAGGTGAGGAGGGAATGCTTTCAATACATGGGGGACCACTTATTTAAGGGCATGAAGAGAGGAAATGGAAATATTAAAAATAATATGATCAATTTGGCTATATTAGAGTGAGTATAAGGAAGGAAGACATAAGGCTTGAAAGGTAGGTTGGTATTAGGTTATAAGGCTTAAAGATTAACAGTGAAATTTATATTTGTTCATAGAGAAAACAGGAATTCATGGGAGTATAATGAAAAGTAATTTATGAAAATCATTGATAGTTATGTAGAGGATAGACTTGTGTGAATTTAAATAGATTATATCCTTTTTCCTTTTGAAAACCCATTTTTGTCAGTATCAGCCCCATCCTTTGACTGAGTATACAAACATACTATGGAAGGATGCCTCATGACTCCCTGGCCTCTTGGAAGAGGCTGGCTTCTTGTGACTGCTTGTGACTCCTGACATCCAGAAGGCTGGGCTCTGACCTGGACTGAGGTCAAGTCCCAGAAGGAGTGACATCAATGCTTTCTAAGGGAAGGGTCTGAGGAAGCAGGAAGGTCTCTTTTTTGAACTTTTGGCTAGAGATTTGCTGGTATGGCCATTTTTGGCTGGCGAACAGAGACAAGCATGACAAACTCAGATTAATTAGATGCAGTCAGGTGATTGTGTGATTCTCTAACTTTTACTAAAAAAAATTATAAATTAATATATAGTCTCCAGAGAATTTTAATCATAACAATATGGTGAATATGGTGACCAACAAATTATGAAACTGAACCTCTTGCTTTTTTTTTCTCCTCAGTTTTTCATTGTCACAAAAGAGTGTGTATTTGCTTCTAGTTCCCCCTTACTCTGTGAAAATCAACTCTCTGCCTAGCCCCCAAGTTCTGTTCAGGAGAGCCCCCTCATTCCATCCTGCTACTGGGTTTTGAGGAGCCTTCTAAAGATTGGTTTGGAAGGATAGTCAGAGCAATTTTGGCTTTCATTGCTGCTAAGCCACCATCTTGGCCTCTCCAGAGAATTTTAATCATAACAGACTGAAGAGGGGAGAAACTTGAGGCACTGAAAGCAATTAGGAGGCCAAAGCAATAATCCAGATAAGAGCCTTAAGTACAGTTATTTTAAATAGTCTATTGTTACTTTTTGTTTTTATGTCACTGAGATTTTTCCTTTTATCCCTTCCCCTTTTTAGAGAGCTATTCCTTATTCTTTTTTTTTTAAAATAAGGTGAAAACTATTTAGTAAAACCAACAAATATATTGAAAAAGAAAAAGAGACTAATATTTTATTCAATGTTCCACAAATATAGACCTTGACCTATGGAAAGGCCAGGAGGATGAGTCTTCTATCTTTTCTTTGGGACTAAATGTATTTTTTTTTAAACCCTTAACTTCTGTGTATTGACTTATAGGTGGAAGAGTGGTAAGGGTAGGCAATGGGGGTCAAGTGACTTGCCCAGGGTCACCCAGCTGGGAAGTGTCTGAGGCCGGGTTTGAACCTAGGACCTCCCGTCTCTAGGCCTGACTCTCAATCCACTGAGCTACCCAGCTGCCCCCTTAAATCTCCTATTGATTAGATTTTTCAAAACACCAGGAAAATACAGTCTTAAGAGTCCTTATTAGATATATTCTGGGGAAATAGCATACCTAAAAACTATTACATTATCCTTGTAATAAAAAACATCTGCCCAACTCTTCTTTCCATCATCTGTTCTCAGAGACTGTCATTTAAAATTTATATATTACCTAGCCCTAGCCCAGGGCTGTTTATGGAAATTAAGGTGCTAAGTTTATAGTAACTTAACAAATATCTACTGATATACTACTGGTGGTGGATTGGATCTAGCCCTATATATAAAAAAAAATTCAAGATTTCTAACCTTCAAGACTGGAAGAATGGAAGTACCGAAGATGAAAAATAAATCATTGGCGTGGGAGGGGGCAGTGGCAGCTAGGTAGCACACTGGATAGAGCACCAGGCCTGGAGACAGGAGCACCTGGGTTCAAATTTGGCCAAAGATACTTTCTAACTATGTGATCCTGGGCAAGTCACTTTACTCCAATTGCTTTGACCTTATCTACAATTCTAAGACAGAAGGTAATGATTCTTAAAAAAGTGAAGGAAGGAATGAGAAAGGAAGTTCTTTGGGGGAAGGCCTAGAATGGTGCATATAAAATCAATAATGAATATTTTTGAATTCTGGATCAAGGTAGGACAAACAAATGGAAATGTCCTTTTAAAATCCCTAGTATTAGGGGCAGCTGGGTAGCTTAGTGGATTGAAAGCCAGCTCTAGAGAGACAGTAGGTCCTGGGTTCAAATTTGACCTCAGACACTTCCTAGCTGTGTGACCCTGTACACGTCACTTAATCCCCATTGCCTAGCCCTTACAATTCTTCTGTCTTGGAACCAATACACAGTATTGAGTCTAAGGGAGAAGGTAAGGGCTTAAAAATAAATAAATAAATATAAAATAAAATCCCTAGTATCTCTTGATTTTCAACCATCTGGAAACAACAAGCAAAACTCATGCTTTTGAACTCCAATGACTTATTATTAGTTTTTTTTACCTCACAATGGTATTTGGTATTACTGGTCACCTATTCAAAATTCTCTCTTCCCTTCACTCAGACACTATATTAGCCCAATTCTCCTCCTGCTTCTAGGAGGGTTCCTTTTCTGCAAACAGAAATAAGGACCTAAAGTGCTGGTGTGTAGTTAGGGCCAGAACTTGGGAATCATCTGTACAGGGATAATAGGTAAAGTTAAGACAGTAGATGAGTTCATCAAGGAAATGAATGGAGAAAGAATAGAAAAGGCTGAGCACAAAAGCCCTGAGGGAGGCAGAGAGCAGTTGGGAAAGCAAGATAATGTATTATTAATAGAAAAGGGGGAGAGAATTTAAGCAGGCAGTTAAAAATGCCAAATGACACAGGTAGATAAAGAACTAAGAAAAAGATAACAAACTTAGCAGGGCAAAGTTTCTTTTTTTCTTTTCTTTTGAAATTAGGTCTCCTTATCCCACTCAGACTTATACTGGAAGTATAGTGGCTATTTTTTAGGCTCTGAATACACTTGTGATGGACTTGGAAACTGAGATCCGTTCCATTTCTGGCCTGGGCCAGTCTGTCCCACTTGGTGATCTCTTGCTCTGGGAGTTAACCATATTGGTGTCAGACTTAATGTAAACACCCCTGACTAGCTTTAGCCCTACTACTAAAACTCTGAAACTCCCGAGTTCAAATTATCTAGTAGGCTCAATTTCCCCAGTAATAGGGATTATAGGCATGTACCACCTTCACCCAGCTAAAGAGAAGGTTCATTTGATCATTGGGGTTGAAAGCCACATTATTAAGCTAAAATTCAAGAGATTTTGAAATCTGAGTGTCTGGTTCTACTGAATCAGGTAACAACCTTGACTCTTAATTGATCTTTGTGCTTGATGGTATGATTTGGTGTTCTTGACCCAGGACTGCCTTGTAACACATTAATTTGTTTAAATCTAATGTATCATTGTAATCCAAAGTGCTAGAAGTAAGAGAAAAAGAAACACAATGACTGCCCCTAGTTTTGTGTTCACTAAGACATCTTGATTCTTTATTATTCTCCACTACTTTGGCAAATTTATTTATAAAACTCAGATTATATATTTTATTCAAAGAATATTTTAGCCTAATAAAGCTATCTTTAGGACTTTTTACCTCTAATATCTTACCTCAATGATCCTTTTGCTCAGTTTCACTGCATTATACTCAAATTATGAATTCTCGTCCAATTAGAGAATTTCTACTGTGAACACTTCTTCCATAGGAAATTGACCTGAGGTACATATGGCTTAACTCATCTGCCCCAAGTCACACAATTAGTAAGTGTAAAATGTGGGATCTGAACTTAAGTCTTTCTGTCTTCATGCCACAGTATCTTTTTGCTACCACTACATAACCAAACTATCAATCTAAGGATCTGTCTTTCCCTTTGATATAACATAAATATATAGAGAAATATGGTAGATATCATCTGAAAAGAATCTTTCTATATTATTTTTCACTTCAAGTACCATAACTACTAATATAGCAAAAGTAGCAATTTTATAAAAATGGAAATAGGTTACTTTTAATCTCATCTTCTACCTATTCTTAATTTTGAGTAATATCTTTAAAAAGAGGTTTATCATAAAACTTCAGTCATTTCAAAATATTTATTTGCAATATCAGTGTAAATCAATGAAATTAATCAATAAGCATATAAATCAGATGAGATGAGACAGGCGATGGGTCTAAATTAGGGTTCTGGCTATATAAATATAGAGGAGACAAGTGAAAGATGTGAAAAAGGTAGACCTGACAAAACATGAAAATTAACTGGGTATGTGGAATTAGGAAGAACTGAAAAGCTGGGGGTGACAGTAAGATAATCTGAGTGACTAAAAAGACAGTACTACATCTTCAACAAAAATAAGTTTGTAAAAAGGATAGGTTTTTTCCCAGAAGAAAAGGTATAATTTAATTCACTTTTTCAGTCTAGCACAGTAAAAGTGAAGAAATAGAAAAGAAGTGTAGAATTTCAGATTGAGAAAAGATCTCCGATACCATCTAGTCCAAACTACATCTAAACAGTGAAACTCAGTTAAGTTCTAAAAAGGATAGTTTTAAGGGTAAAGGTAGTGAGTTTTCTTTTGGACAAATTGATTTTAAACTCCTTATGGGCCAATAAGCTTGAAATGTCCATGTTAGAGACAGATGTCAATACAAGATAGAATTCAGGAGATAACTAGGGCTAGAAATAAAAATCTGGTGTTCAGTTCTGGGCATTATAGTTTAGGGAGGAAAGGGATAAGCTGGAGAACAATCAGAGAAAGGTGACAAGGGCAGCCTGCAAAATGTAAGCTCCTTGAAGGAAGACACTATTTTATTTTTGTCTTTTTATTCTTAGCACCTAGCACAGTACCTGGTACCTCTTATGTGCTTCAGAAATGTTTAGTGAATTCAAGTAAAAAAAGAAGATTCTTGAGAGACAAAATAATTGTCTTCATTTGAAAGACACATATGAAAGAAGAATTAGACTTGTTTGGTCTTAGAGGACAGAATCAGCAGGTAGAACCAGAAAAAAAGCTGATTTAGTCATGATTTCAAGAAAAATTTCTCAATATTTAGAGCTGTTCAAACATGGAATCAGAGGTAGAAGATTACCCCTCAATGGAGGTCTTCAAGTAAACACTGGATGATTACTTATCATATAGGTTGAGACAGGGATTCTATCCCAGTATGGATTAGAGAAAATGGCCGTTGAGATTGCTCCCAATTTTGAAAGTCTGTGACACCCCAGGACTTTTGACTTTAAAAAGCTAATACATGGCATCTGATCTGAGTAAGGGAAGATATAAAAAGATAATGTAGACTGCTGAACTTGGAGGGTAAGGATGGGGATTAAGTGCCTCGGATCATAGATTTAGAGCTAAAATGGTCTATACCCCTTTATTTTACACATGAGCAGCCCAATATTATAGTCAGGATTCAGTCCTTTTATTTTTTTATTTTTTTTAGGATTCAGCCCTTTGACACCACAATCCATCCTTCTTTCCATTAAGTCACACTGGCTCTATGTCAATTAGCTGATTGAAAGGTGATTTTAACAGGTAAGCTGTCCTTTTCCTCTAGTATAGACATACCATACTATTTTAACCATCCCTACCCTCATAAGGATGTTGTTTAAATGACATAGTTCTACTGTACTCTGAGGGCAACCTAAAAATAAAAATTATATGTAAACAAGCATTTATTACTATCATTAACCTATGATTATAACTAGCATAATTATCTGAAATAATACCTTAGATTTACTTTGTGACTTTCCAAAGGGTTTAATGTGCTTTGACACATTTATTCTCACATCGGTGTGCCATAAATTGGGAGCAAGGTAGCCTCATATTACAGACAACATAGTAGAAATGATTTCATAAAAAACTTATTGGGTTGGTGATCCAAACATTCATAAATTTCAGAACTCTATCTTCTGACATAAGATGTCTTTCTGTTTCAACTTTTCTTATGTGAAAAGAGAAGATGCCCTTCATTAACGAATTAAGGGTAATATTCATTAATGAAAAAGTGCTTACATGCTGAGGCATAGGTATTATTTAAATTCATAATTTAAAAAGTAGTTATTTCTATAGCCAGGTCACGTGACTAATTCAGGTCACGTGAACTTTGAGTAAATTACTATAGTTCCCCACATAGTACACATTTCTCCCCCTTATAATTGGCCTTATGTATTTCACATTTGATAATAATGTTCTAGGAGCAACCATTTTTCAGAAACACTTTTTCTGACTAAAAGATGCCAAATTAACAAGCATTTATTATGTGCTTACTATAGGAACTATTAAGTGCTGCTGATTTAAAAAAGGCAAAAAATAGTCCCTGCTTGCAAGGAGCTCACAGTGTCATGTAAATAACTAATCAAGGTAATCAAAAGAAGAGCCTAGTATGTAGGGGGATTAGGGGGGAAAAAAGCCATGGAAGCCTGAGTATGTGATGGGGGAAGAAATTTTAGGCAAGGGCAAGGCTAGTGAAAATGTGCATGACTGTAATAGGCATGGTGATTAAAAATGAAAAAGAAAAAAAAGTTGGAATTATATGCATGAAAATACTACTATTCTGTAAATACTATTATTCACTGTGGATATATTTATTCCTAAAAGTTATTCAGTAGAGTGCTAGTAAATGTTTAAGCACCAGCTCTCCAGAAAAATATATACAAAGAATACACTTTTAAGTTTAATCTACATTATTAACTATTATTCTCTTTTTCTTTCTTTCTTTCTTTTTTTTTTTAAACCCTTAATTTCTGTGTATTGGCTCCTTGGTGGAAGAGTGGTAAGGGTGGGCAATGAGGGTCAAGTGACTTGCCCAGGGTCACACAGCTGGGAAGTGTCTGAGGCCGGATCTGAACCTAGGACCTCCCTTCTCTAGGCCTGACTCTCAATCCACTGAGCTACCCAGCTGCCCCCTCTATTATTCTCTTAAGTCTAGAATAGGAGTATGAAGGAAATGGGTGAAAGCCAGTCAGCTGGCTATTTTTGTATAGCCTATAGGTTACAAATGATATTTGGATTTTTAAATATAATAAAACTTTAGATTTTAAACACATTGGCCAGATTTGGCCAGGTGGATATAGTTTAAAGTTCCCTCCTCTACACAATCAACAAAACAATTATATCTTAGCTAACTTCTATGTATAAATGGTCACACTGAAAATTTAATAATTAGCAATCTCTGGCCAGATCAAATTGGCTCCAACATGCTCTTGGATGAAAAATGAAATAGAAATATTCTACTTTCTAATGGTCTCACCTAAGACTTCCTGAATGTGAAAACTATGCTTCCTCACTAGAATCCTTTTGCCTTTCCTCATTCTTTAATTCTAACATCTTCCAGGCTGTAGGAAGCTTTGATTTCTACCCTTGGGAAGGTCTCAGGGAAGCAAAGAACAAGTATAACATATTCAGAATAAAAGGTGATAAGTAGTTGGGGTTAAGGATGGGTCTCAGGTATGGTTTTTGGAGAAGTCTTCCTTCTCCTGGCAAGATGCAAATTAATAAAATAACAGTCAACAGGCCAATATGCAATGAGAATTAACCATACTCAGCATTAGCTCCTCCAGTAATATCAGGCTTATCCTTTCTTGGAAGTCAATGCACACAGAGAGGATATTTGGAACAGAAATTTAGGAATCAGTGTATTTAGTTCAACGCCTATCTATTTCAAACAATAGTGATGTTTATTGCTTACCACAAAAAAGATGTCCACAATTTGTTTCAATAGGAAGAGAAGCCTGATGTAAACAGATTGGACAGGACATATCAGTGTAGAACTGCTGCCGAACGACAGCAGGTGCATCCTATTGGGGGAAAAAAGGCATCAAGTAAGTTTTCCCAAAGATTTTTATTTAATATTACTTAAGTTTATTAAAAACACTTAATCATAACCTCTTAGAGACAACAATTTTTGTTTATGTAGTTTTGCAAATACAGTTCTGATAAAATTCCCAAACTTTATTCTCCCTACTTTTTAAAAAGCCATATTTTCAGAGAACCATATACTTTTAGTTTAGGGAAGGAGTTCAGTGGCCATCATGTCTAATCCATATTGTACAAGAATCCCCATTACAATATAATCAACATTCTCTGCTTAAAGACATCTAAATGAGGGGGAACCTACTACCCCTAAAAGCAGCTCATGTAACTTTTGACCAGGTCCAATTGTTAAGACATTTTCTTAATAGTAAGGCCAAATTTATTTCTTTTCAACTTTAACCCACTGCTCCTGACTATTCACTCAGGGGCAAACAAGTCTAATTCCTTTTGTCCATGAGAGTCCTTTAAATAGTTGAATATAGCTATAATGTTCCACCTGAGTTCCCCAATCCAGGCTAAACATCCCTACCAATTCAACCAATCCTCTTATGTCAAAAACTCAAGGTCCTTCACCATTTTTGTTGCTCTCCTCTAGATGGCAACATCTTCCATCATTCCCTCCTCAAGGAGCTCAAAAAAAAGAAAGATGAATGAATTCATGATCTTTTTTTTTTTACTCAAAATAAATCTTTAATCTCCTTAGGAATGTGACTATAAGAATACTCTAGCATTAATGAGAGGATGTTAGAAATGTCTTTTCAATTAGATCCTTACATTTAAAAGTTTTATTATATCCTTTTCATAAGTGCTAAATGTCTGGCATATTATAAAACATAGCAATTCAATGTTAAAATTTCTACTATTAGATCATTTTTAGAATTAGAATAGCAAAGTTTTAAAAAATTTAAGCATTGGGAATTTAAATATAATTCTTCACATACTAAAAATGAGAAATTTTCATCTGGTTTATATCTCAATTCCTATATATGTAGAGAATCTATAATATGATTATGTGTAGGAATATCATCCAGAGACATCCAGAATTAACAATCAACTGTGATGGTCAAAGCCTATATTGTACACTATCTAGCATAAAGCCAATTGTTAAAATACTGCTATTAAGAACTAGAGGGGCCAGTTGGGTAGCTCAGTGGATTGAGAGCCAGGACCTCCGTCCTAGGTTCAAATCTGGCTTCAGACACTTCCCAGCTGTGTGACCCTGGGCAAGTCACTTGACCCCCATTGCCTACCCTTACCACTCTTCTGCCTTGGAGCCAATACACAGTATTGATTCCAAGATGGAAGGTAAGGGTTTAAAAAAAAAAAAAAAAAAGAACTAGAGATTTGGATAAAACCAACACAAAATTTAATCGTAAATTGAGACAAATTTTAAAAATATATACTAGTAAATCAGATTGAGGCATGATTAAACTTAGATATCCAGTAAATTATTAAAAGTAAAATACTGAAGAAAATATTTTGTAGCCCAAACCAATGGGAGTCATGGTGGTACAGTGGAATGAGTGTGGACCTGGAGAAGGATGATTTTGATTCAATTCCTGACTATGGTTTATTTATTCCCTGGTTGACTTTGAACAAATCACTAAACCTCCCAGGTACTTTCTCCTTATCTATTAAAGGAGGGGGTTGGACTGTTACCACAAATCTCTGTGAAGATTGGATTAACTCTCCCGTGCCCATTTTTAGATTTAATCACCAGAAGCATATACACCCCACTTACACTTGAGTGGGGGAGGTCTGTGATCCATGTGTGCAAAAGTGGGTGATGAATCAGAAACCACTGACTGCCCACTGGGCATTCCTAAGCAAAACTATAGACTATAATAACTGATCCACATAAAAGTAGAGGAAGGCACAGGAAGTGATGCAAAGAATCACCTTTAAAAAGGAATTAGAACTTCCTGTGGGGCTTTCTTCGTTCTTTGGAGTTCCGAGTTTAAGTTGGAGGCTGATGAAGAATCTGCTTCATGGACCTGAGACCCTGGACTTGGTGAGACTGTTCTTAAATCTCTCCCTTTGAACTACCACATGGGTGAGTGAAAGAGATTGACTCCTTTGCTGGATTTTCTGAAGGGACTAGCCTCAGGAGAGGCCTCCCCTCTTGAGAGAGGCTTTGTGGCTGAAACACTTGCTTTTATTCATCACCTGGTCCTTGGCTCAAGGCTGAGGCCCCTCTGGCTGAGGACTAATTAGCCCTGTCTGGGTTGAGCAGAGCAAAAAACTTAGTGTTTTAAGTTAGATATCTTACCCCATCCTCTCTCTGATTTTCTTACTTTCACTCTCTCTCCTTTTGTAAATAAATTACCGTAAAAATCATTTTGGATTTGAGTAATTAATTCTTGATGACCATACTCTTAAATAACTTAGTCCAACCCTTTAATTTTAACCCCTTACATTACTGCCCCCCTTTACATTTCTTAGGACCTATGAACTAATGATCATTATACTTAATATTTTGTTTGCCTCAAATGCCAATAAAAAGTGTTTGTTGAAACCCTTTTGGCATCAGGATTGTTTGTAGTAAAATACTATCAGAGCTTTAATTTGGAAGGGGACAGGAGAATGAGAAAGAAGGGATAAAGTACATTTATCAAAGACTTTATCATGATAACCATGGGTGTGTTTACTGCCTTCTTGCCTTATTCCCAAAACAAAATCATTTGACCAAGAGCAGCCAGCCAAAAGCCTTAAACCCCACTTTCCAAACATACTTGTAGAGAAGTCTAGTGGTTATGAAAAGAGAAAAGGATGTGAATATATAACAATCTGGAAGTTCTCTGGATAGTGTAAAAATTAAAACTGGTTTGACTAAATATATGAATTAAAATAATTGAATTGTGGTTGCCATTTATAAAATAATTAGCCTTTAAATCAAAATAGCTGTTAGTAGCTTTTAACAACTTAATATAACGTAAATATAGTAAAAGAAGAGAAACGTAGGAAAGAAGTAGAAAATACTGCCTGACAAGATACCCTATAATTGCTGTCTGAAAAAGTCCAGCTCACCACCCAGCAAGGGCTCCCTCAAGTTCTGATCTCAACATGGGAGTTGGGTAGTCTCTTCAGCCAGAAGTCCAGGTGGTGTCTTCAGCAAGGGTTCCACCAACACAAACCTCTTCTTTCAGGTCCAGTCACTCACCCAGTAAGTCTCTCAAGCACAGCAATCTCCAACCCAAAATGAACCCACAAGAAAGTTCTCTCCCAAAAGACCAGTAATGAATCCACCACAGGAGAGTCTCTTCGATGAAGAGCCAAGGAATAAATGATTCCATCTTCTCGGTCTTACCTTTTATATTCATTTTCCACTTCGCTTCCTGTCTTTCTCCCACTTCAGGGGAACCAATCACAACCTCCCAATTTGTCTAGCACTGCCCAAGGTTGGGCAATGCTTGTGGCCTTTCTAGTAAGTGACTTGTGAACTCAATTACCTAGTGACCTATCAAGTACTAAGTAGGGGCATTTCAAATTCTTGATTGATTAAATTAAAGGTTGCTGATTGTTTACATTAAAAATAAACAAAGACAGTTCAATTCTCTCTTCACAACAGAAAAGTCTCTTAAAATCTATTTCAGAAGCCTGAATCCAGAGTGATCTACTTTGAACTAATATTAGAGATTCCCAGACCAAATCAGCTTCCTAGGGATCCTCTAGACAAAGTACCATACTTTGTACTTGGGCCAGACTCCTTGATGCTATTTCTGACTAGATTAGACTTTTTCCTGCCCTTAAATTTCAGAGTTTTTTTTTTGTTTGTTTGTTTCCAGTAGGAAGGTACATCACAGTCTTCTTCCAATTCTCTACAAAAAACACTTTAATTCTAGTTTTATGAGATTTTGCTTGACTTTGGGCCCTCTGGTTAGAATAAAGGAACACAACAACAACAAAAACTACCATCTTTGTGGAATTCTTTTCTCTAATTTTGAATGGATAAAGAATAATAATATCCTGGATCTGTTCCCTAATAAAACAAATAAAAACTCGCCCACTGATAAATATGCAAAAGATATGAACAGACAGTTTTTGGAAGAAGAAATCAAAGCCAGATATGAAAAAATGCTCTAAATTATTATTGATTAGAAAAATGCACATCAAAACAATTCTCAGATATCATCTCACACCTATCTCATTGGCTAACAATGACAAATTTTGGAGTGGATGTGGAAAGAGGACATTAATACACTGTTGGTGGAACTGGGAACTGATTAATCCATTTTAGAGAGCAATTTGGAATTATGTCCATAGTTATAAAATTGTATATACTCTTAGACCTAGGTAGGTCCATTTCCCAAGGAGATCAGGGAAAAAGGAAAAGAACTATATGTTCCAAAATATTTATAGTAACTCTCTTTGTGGTGGCAAAGAACTAGAAATTAAGGGGATGGGCATCAATTGGGGAATGGCTGCATAAGGATGGAATGGTAAATGATTGTGAAGGAATACTACTTTGCCATAAGAAATGATGAGCAGGTTAATTAAAAAAAAACAAAAAACACAAAATGGGGCAGCTGGGTAGCTCAGTGGATTGAGAGCCAGGCCTAGAGACGGGAGGTCCTACGTTCAAATCTGGCCTCAGACACTTCCCAGCTGTGTGACCTTGGGCAAGTCATTTGACCCTCATTGCCTACCCTTACCACTATTCCACCAAGGAGCTAATACACAGAAGTTAAGGGTTTAAAAATATATTAAAAAAAAAAAACACAACAAAACCTTGGAAAGATCTACATGAAATAACAGAAAAAGGAGTAGAACCAAGAGAACATTATATACAGCTACAGAATTAATATTTGAATAATAATGTGAATGTACACCTCCAGAGAAAGAACTGATAAACAGAAACATGAAGACATAATTTATATAGAGATTTTGATGCCTTCTCTAGTGTGGGAAAGATATGATATGGGTAAGATGCCAGGGAATTAACTTCTTACAGTACAAAAACAGTGAAAAAGAAAATTAAATCCACCCATATGTCCCCTCTTTATCATTCTAATGCTAAACATATAATAACAATATCAAGGGTTGAATGCTTAAAATTAAATTCTACCGCACTTAAGATCTCAGAACGTAATTATATTACTTTACCTAACTAAAAATCACAAAAGATAAAAATATTATTTAAGTGAAAGGTTTTTTTAAAGCCAATGAAATATGAATGAATTAAAAAGGAACCATTTCCCTACTCTCAAAATCTATATCCTGTAGCACCTTCCTTTAAAATCAAAAGGAGTCTAACTCTTAAAAGGTAAATTTTGGTTTAGTCATAGATTCCTTTGAGTTTGCAGCAGTAGTAGCAACAATCAGTTCTTTACATCAGCCCATACATTTCTATCCTATCATTTATTACCTGTTCTGTTTGAAGTTGTTCCCGTAGCACCCGCACTAGCTCTTGGTTGTCAGGATGAATATTTTGTTCTGCATTTCTGTTGATAAGAATATAAACTTCTATTAGTATAAATTATGCATAGAAGAATCAGATTTTCTATACTTAAATTTGATCTGAGAATTGTGATGGAACTCTAAAAAATATACAGAACAGTGTTTGATTTTAGTACAATTCTAGATTTAAGTATTTTTTTTTAAACCCTTAACTTCTATGTATTGGGCTCATAGGTGGAAGAGTGGTAAGGGTGGGCAATGGGGGGGTCAAGTGACTTGCCCAGGGTCACACAGTTGGGAAGTGTCTGAGGTCGGATTTGAACCTAGGACCTCCCGACTCTAGGCTTGACTCAATCCACTGAGCTACCCAGCTGCCCCCTAGATTTAAATATTAATGGATAGTTCAGACTTTTATTGTGATGAAGCCTCGTGTTATCACAAGCACTGTACTGAAATATTTCTGGGGCAACTGGCTAGTGATTAAACTTAAGAGAATTGGGGATCTTTTCACATATTCAGAGTAGCATTAAAGTTCAAAACACCAATAGTCTTGAATAATATATGAAACAGAATTCCTACTGTAAAATTTTCTCAGGATAAAAACTGAGTTATAAAATTTTACATAGTTATATTTGAAAACTTTTCCATATCCAATTTACTGTTCTTTGGGTTTTCACCTATAGGAAAAAGAAAAAAAACTAAAATTACATATTTTGGGAGAAAAATAATTATGGATCATTACTATAATCAGATTAACAAAAACAGAAGAAATTAAGGACAAGAAATTAGTAGTTTGAAGCCAAGGAAAGGGAATCTAGGTTTCATTTCATTTTTGGGTTAATTTCATATGGCTGGGGTCAATTTTCTAAAATTAAATGTCTAGTAAAAATCCACAAGATTTCCCTGTTTATGGCATGAAGAGGTACTACATTAGGCAGTTATTCAGTTTTAGAAATGGGAACTAAGACAGAATGTTGGCATTAGTTTGAAAAAGAAAAAAAGGTAGGCATAAATTCAATAATCCACAGGAATCCTAGAGGCTATTTAAAAACACTATTGTAAACACAAGATAAATGTGTTGAAAACACTTTGATTCTCTTTTTTTAAAAAACAAGTGTGACCAATTTCTTTTTTTATAATAATATTTGATTTTCTATTTTTAAAAAACTCTTACTTTTAGTCTTAGAATCAATAATGTATATAGGTTCTAAGGCAGAAGAGCAATCAATGGTAAGCATAGGGTTAGGCAATGGGAGTTAAATGATTTGCCCAGGGTCACACAGGAAGTGTCTGAGGCCATATTTGAATCCAGGACCTCCCATCTCTAGGTCTGACCAAATCCACTGAACCACCTAGCTTCCCCTTAAATCTTTGATTTTCTGTTTAAATATTTTTTTAAACAAGTAATATCCTGGTATAACTTAGTTTGTTATTGGACACTGTAAAAAGAGAATTGTATTCTAAAAGCAGGCTGTAAAAATTGTAAGATGCTAAAACAAATAAATTTAAATTAGCAGTTATTAGCTATAAATAACTCTTGGGAGAATATTCTCTGGGGTCAGAAAACTTCTCTTTTGGTTAGAAAAAGATCATCAAGGTATAAAGACATCTGTACCTAAAGAGAATATACAGTAATTCTTAGGACAGATGGAACAGAAAAGGCTACATATTATATGTACTCTTAATAGCTTAAGAAGATAGAGGACTTGTGCCAGAGGTGACTTATCAGTCACCAGAAGCTAAAAAAATTGAGTTTTTGGTACTAAGCAGGCCTGAAATTCTGCTCCAGTGTTCCCCATCCCACCCTCTCACCAAAAGGTTGCGGTGTTAAAGTTGTACAATTTATGATATATAATCTCATCTAGACCCTTCCTAAGGAAAATTAATCCTTTCATGCCTCACTAATTCATAATCACACTCACCATAGTTGTAGGAAGAGCCTCTAGATATGGAGTGATACAGGGGGCAGGCAGCTGGAGAAGTCAAAAGCGAATGACATCATGTGCTCATTGCCAAGAAAGGCCACCTCTTAATGTGAAATAGCGTAAGGAAAAAATGGTAGACAGCATCTTAATGATAGGGAAGGAGAGCTTTCCACAAATGACCTCATATTTTTTCAGTGGAGTTTGAAGTAAGGTGCTCAGCTGAGAAAGTGTTGAGTATGGGGTAGAATGGAAGGTTTGAAGAGGGATTAAAAAAAAGTTTGGAAAAGCAACTATGGTGAGTGTGATTATGAATTAGTGAGGCATGAAAGGATAATTTTCCTTAGGAAGGGTCTAGTTGAGATTATGTATTATTCATCCTCAAAAATCCTTCACTAGATCCATCTGTCTGAGATAGCCATCATTCTATATGTCTGCTCCCTTTACTTGCTAATCTTCTAGAGGGGGCTGTCTATGATTGCTGCTTCCATTTCCTTTCCTCTCTTTACCTTCTGCAGTCTGGCTTCTAATCCTTTAACTCATCTGAAAGCACTCTCTCCAAAATTACCAATGATCTCTTAATTGGCAAATCTAATGGCCTTTTCTTAAACCTCTTCCTCCTTTTTTTTTTTTTTAAAGCCCTTACCTTCCATCTTGGAGTCAATACTGTGTATTGGCTCCAAGGAAGAAGGGTGGTAAGGGTAGGCAATGGGGGTCAAGTGACTTGCCCAGGGTCACACAGCTGGGAAGTGTCTGAGGTTGGATTTGAACCTAGGACCTCCTGTCTCTAGGTCTGGCTCTCAATCCACTGAGCTACCCAGCTGCCCCTTAACCCTCCTCCTTCTTGACCTCTGTAGTCTTTGACACTCATTCATATTCTCTCTAGGTTTTTATAGCACTGTTGACTTCTGATTTTCTCCCTACCTGTTCTTTCTCAGTCCTCCTTTGCTAGTTCTTCATCCAGATCTCAAATGTTAACCATGGACCTTCTCTTCTACCTTTCTGCCAATTCTTTGGGTAATCTTATCAGCTACCATGGATTTAACTATCATCTCCAGGCAATCCTAAACTTTCCTAATCTCTACTCTCACATTTCCAACTGCCTACCAAACATCTCAATATGGATGTCCTACAGGCATCTGAAACTCAAACATGGTCAAAACAGAACTCATTATCTGTGTCTTCCCCTACTCCCACCCTTCCTTCCAACTTCTCTATTCCAGGCACCCAACTGGCAACCTACCTGGCTGGCATTCTTGACTCCTCACTCTCTCTCACCATATACAATGGTTACCGGTTTATTGATTCTACCTTTATAAAATCTTTTTAAAATTTTAAAATTAAAAAAAATTTTTTTAATTCATTATTTTTATCTTAAAATTTTATTTATTTTTAATTATTAATTAATTTAGAATGTTTTTCCATGGTTCCATGATTCATGTTCTTTCCCTCCCCTCCTCCTGCTCCCCTCCCAGAGCCAAGAAGCAATTCCACATGCATCATTGTTCAAACCCTTTTCCATGTTATTCATATTTGAAATAGAATGATCATCTACTTCTCCAATTATATCCCCATTGAAGTACGTGACTGATCATATGTTTTTCTTCTGTGTTTCTACTCCCACATTTCTTTCTCTGGATGTGGATAGTGTTCTTTCTCATAAATCCCTCAGAATTGTCCTGGATCACTGCATTGCTGCTAGTAGAGAAGTCCATTACATTCAATTGTGCCACAGTGTATCAATCTTTCTGGTTCTGCTCCTTTCACTCTGCATCAATTCCTGAAGGTCTTTCCAGTTCACATGGAATTCCTCCAGTTCATTATTCCTTTTAGTGCAATAGTATTCCATCACCAATAGACACCACAATTTGTTCAGCCACTCCCCAATCGAAGGGCATACCCTCATTTTCCATTTTTTTTTTTTTTTTTGCCACTACAAAGAGCCAGGGTATAAATATTTTTGTACAAGTCTTTTTCCTTATGTTCTCTTTGGGGTACAAACCCAACAGTGGTATGGCTGGATCAAAGGGCAGTCTTTTAAAGTCCTTTGGGCATAATTCCAAATTGTCCTCCATAATGGTTGGATCAATTCACTACTCCACTAGCAATGCATTAGTGCATTGCATACAATTTTGCCACATCTCCTCCAAACTGTCATATTTGCCAATCTGCTAGGTGTGAGGTGGTACCACAGAGTTGTTTTGGTTTGCATTTCTCTAATTATGAGATTTAGAACACTTTTTCATGTGCTTATTAGATAGTTTTTATTTCTTTATCTGAAAACTGCCTACTGATGTCCCTTATTCATTTATCAATTGAGAATGGCTTGATTTTTTTGTACAATTAATTTAGCTCCTTACAAATTTGAGAAATTAGCCTTTGCCAGAGGTTTTTGTTATCAAGATTTTTTCCCCCAATTTGTTGCTTCCCTTCTAATTTTGGTTGTGCTGGTTTTATTTGTACAAAACCTTTTTAATTTAATGTAATCAAAATTAATCATTTTACATTTTGTAATATTCTCTATCTCTTGCTTGATCTTAAATTCTTTCCTTTCCCAGAGATCTGACAGATATACTATTCTATGTTCACCTAATTTACTTATAATTTCCCTCTTATATTGAATTTACCCATTCTGAATTTATCTTGGTATAGGGTGTGAGATGTTGATCTAAACCTAATCTCTCCCATACTATTTTCCAATTTTCCAAGCAGTTTTTGTCAAATAGTAGGTTCTTATCCTCAATGCTAGGATATTTGGATTTATCATATACTATCTTGCTGAGGTCATTTACCCCAAACCTATTCTACTGATCCTCCTGTCTCTTAGCCAGTACCATATTGTTTTCATGACCACTGCTTTATAGTACAGTTTAAGATCTGGTATTGCTAGCCCCCATCCTTCACATTTTTTTCATTAGTTCGCTTGAAATTCTTGATCTTTTGTTCTCCCAAATGAATTTGTTATAATTTTTTCTAATTCTATAAAAAAGAGTTTCTTGGTAGTTTGATACGTATGGCATGGAATAAGTAAATTAATTTGGGTAGGATTGTCATTTTTATTATATTAGGTCATCCTACCCATGAGCAATTAATGTTTTTTCCAATTATTTAGATCTAGTTTTAATTAAGTGGAAAATGTTTTGTAGTTGTGTTCAAATAATTCCTGTGTTTGTCTTGGCAAATAGATTCCTAAATATTTTATATTGTCTAGGGTAATTTCAAATGGAATTTCTCTTTCTAGCTTTTGCTGCTGAGTTGTGTTGGAAATATATAGAAATGCTGATGATAATTTTATGTGGGTTTATTTTGTACCCTGCAACTTTGCTAAAGTTTTTGATTATTTCCACTAGCCTTTTAATTGATTCTCTAGGATTTTTTTAGTATCATATCATTTGCAAAGAGTGATAGTTTAGTTTCCCCACTGCCTAATTTAATCCCTTCAATTTCTTTTTCTTCTCTTAATTGCTACCACTAGCATTTCTAGTACAATGTTAAATAACAGAGGTGATAATGGGCATCCTTGCTTCACTCCTGATCTTATTGGGAAGGCGTCTAACTTATCCTCATTGCAGATGATGCTTGCTAATGGTTTTAAATATATACCAGGTATGAAGTATTAGATTAGTTTCCAATTAATTTCCAATCTGCCTTTTCATAAGTCCTTATTGATTATGATTTTTATTGCATTATGATCTGAAAAAATTAATTTCTGCTTTCCCACATTTGTTTGCAATGTTTTTATGCCCTAGTACATGGTCAATCTTTGAATATGTGCCATGTGCTGCCGAAAAGAAGGTATATTCCTTTTTATCCCTATTTATTTTTCTCCAGGTATCTATTAGCTCTAATTTTTCTAACCTTACATTCACTCCCCTTACTTCTTTCTTATTTATTTATTTTTTTGTTTGATTTATCTAGTTCTGAGAGGGGAAGGTTGAGATCCCCTCTAGTATGGTTTTACTATCTATTTCCTCCTTAAGCTCCTTTTGTTTCTCCTTTAGACATCTGAATGTGGTACCATTTGGTACATAGATGTTGAGTACTGATATTTCTTCATTATTTATATTGTCTTTCATCAAGATGTAATTACATTCCTTATCTCTTTTAATCAGATCTATTTTTACTTTAGCTTTGTCTGAGATCTTAATTACTATGCCTGCCTTCTTTGTCTCAGTTGCAGCTCAGTAAATTCTGCTCCACTCTTACCTTTACACTGTGTATGTCTACCTGCCTCAAGTATGTTTCTTGTAGACAACATAGGGTAAGATTCTGGTTTTTAATCCATTCTGCTATGTTTCCTTTCATGGGTGAGTTTATTCCATTCACATTCACAGTTGTGATTACACTTCCTCCTTTGATTCTGCCTTATCTCTTATCCCACTTGCCCTTCCCTCCAACTTTTCACTTTTAGTCTGTTTCCCCCCTTTCCCCTCCCTAAAGTTACTCCCCTTCCCAGCCCTTCACCTATTATTCTCCTCTTACTATTGTGCCTTTTAAATGACCTCCTCAACCTCTCCCTCTCTTGTATTGCTCCCCTCCCTACCAGCCCATTTATAACCTTTCTACTTCTCTATAGGGCATCATACAATTCTCTGCCCCAGTGGATCTGTTTTCCCCTCTCTGAGCCAATTCCAATGAGTATAAGATTTAAGTATTACCTGTTGCCAACCTCTTCCTCCCTTCCATTATATTGGGTCTTCTCTCCCTCTGTGCACTTCTTTATGAAATATATATTTACCCCATTTTATCTCTTTGCCCATTTCTTAGTATTATTCTCTTTTACTCCTAGTTTTATTTATATACATACATATGTATATATACACACACATACTTTTTTTGACATATCATCCTGTACAGTTTGTCACTATACCCTCTAAGTATACATCTTCTAACTACCCCAATGATAATAATAATTTTTAAGAGTTAACAATATCATCTTTTCATATAGAAATATAAACCATTTGAACTTATTGGGTCCCACCTCAAGCCCAGACTATTCTAATAGTGTTCTGCAAGGTTTACTACCTCAAATTCTACTCCCCCTCTCCCCATCACATAGCCCCTCAGCTGCCAAAATGATCTTCCTAAAGCACAAGTCTGACCATATTATCCTCCCCCATCCCATCTGATCAACTTTAGTGGCTCCCTATTGCCTCCAGGGTCAAATATAAAGGCTTTTAGGTTTTTAAAGCCCTCAAATCTGGCCCCTTTGGGCCTTTCCAGTCTTTTTATACCTTACTCCTTCTCAGAGTAATTAATAGACACTCCATCACCTCTAGCCTGTGGGCATTTGCACTTACTGTCCCCCCATGCCAGGAACTCTCTTTTTCTTTCTTCTTCTTCTTCTTCTTCTTCTTTTTTTTTTTTTTTTTTTTTAAAGAATCCCTACTTTCCATCTTAGAGTCAGTACTGTGTAACAGTCCCAAAGGCAGAAGAGGGGTAACGGCTAGACAACAGGGGTTAAGTGACTTGCCCAGGGTCACATAGCAGGAACCCTTTTTCCCATGTCCATCTCCTGGCCTCCTTCAAATCTTAGCTGAAGTCCCACTTCCCGCAAGCAGCCTTTTCTAATGCCCCTTAATTCTAGTGCGTTCCCTCCATAGATTATCTCAAATTTATTCTTTATCTATCTTGTTTGGACAAAGTTGTTGGCATGTTGTCTCCCATTAGGCTGTGAGTTCCCGGAGATCAAGGACCATCTTTTGCCTTCCTTTGTGTCCCCAGAGCTAGCCCAGAGCCTGGAACATAGTATATATGTAATAAATGCTTGTTGAAAGTCTAGGAAAAAGACTAATGTTGGATTAAGCTATGAAGCTTATAAAATATAAATAATAAAGATACAAAATTGTACCTAGATGCCTATTTTATTTAAACCCTTGTTCTATTTTTTTTTTTTGAGACATAAGGTTAAGTGACTTGTTTAGGGTCATAGAGCTAGTAGTATTTGAGGCCGGATTTGAATTCAAGAAGATAAGTTTTCCTGACTCTAGGCCTCATACCCTATCTACTGCATGTCCCAGCTGCCCCTGTTCTATATCTTTTTAGCAGAGGCAAAACTGCCTAAGGTTTACCTGTTTTTAGAAATAATTCTTTTTTTTTTTTAAACCCTTAACTTCTGTGTATTGGCTCATAGGTGGAAGAGTGGTTAGGGTGGGCAATGGGGGTCAAGTGACTTGCCCAGGGTCATACAGCTGGGAAGTGTCTGAGGCCGGATTTGAACCTAGGACCTCCCGTCTCTAGGCCTGACTCTTAATCCACTGAGCTACCCAGCTGCCCCCAATAATTCTTTTTTTTAAAAGCACATGCTTATTCTTAATTCATATAAATTACTTCTGTAGCTAAATTCTATCATATGGAGCAACTGGCATTGCTAAGGTATTGTAACTGCTTAATATGATCCTACTTTATAAAAATTTCAAGCAAAATGCCTATTAGGAAAAATAAGAAACTTTTGAATCCTAGTCTCACAAACCTGAAGCAATGGCTTAATTCTTAGAGCAATTTGTTCTAAGAAAATTTGATGGATATGGTTTCAGAAAACACTGGGAAGGTCTGTAAGAAATGATAGAAAGTGAAGTAAGCAGAACCAGAACAATATATACAACAAAAGCAATATAGTAAAAATAATCAGAAACTAAGTAGTTCTGATCAATACAATGACCCAACCACAATTCCAAAAGAATTATGATGAAACATGCCTTCCAAATCAAGATTAGAGAACTGAGGGCCTTAGTGTAGATACTGTCTTTTCTTCCTTTCTCTCTTTCTTCAGGTTTGCATATCTATACATATTTGCAAAAAGTTGTTTTTTTTCTTGCTTTCTCAATGGATGTAGGGAAAATATGAGGGAATTTTTTTTTTAGCATGCAATATTTTACCAAATCTTTTTTTGCCTCTTTTAATATAATTATATGCAGTTAAAAATAATTTTTATCAATGATTATACTTCTAAGAAACCTTTATATTCACACTATAGTGATTCCCAAATGGGCACTACTGCCCGGGTGCTGCAGCAATCCAGGGGGGCAGTGATGGCCACAGGTGCATTTATCTTTCCTATTAATTGCTATTAAAATTTTTTAAAAATTAATTTCCAGGGGGCTAAGTAATATTTTTTCTGGAAAGGGGGCGATAGGCCAAAAAAGTCTGGGAACTACTGATACAGACCCTGGTAGAACATAATGAATAATATTTTGTATATAATTTACTGACATTTTATTTTATTGTAAATATGAAATCACACAGGTCTAGGCCAAAAAATTATTAGTGACATTGGCCATCAGCTTTCATATTCTGCATTATGTCAGTCTAGAAATAAAAATTATAGCTATATAGGAAGAGTTAGGTAGAATTTTATCTTTTGTTGAAAATAGTTTACTTAATGTACCTATTTCTTCTTTAATTCACATTAATCTGGTTTAATGCTATTTGAAAAATAGTTGATCAATGAATGGTAACTTCTGATACTAGTTTTCTTTTGGGTCAATTTGATTATTCTCTCTTTTTGTACACATTTATCCATTTCTCAATCTCAATGGCCCAAAGAATAGATTAAATCTCTACTTTTCTTAAGTCTTTATGTTCACTGTGAACTCTTTTTTCTCATTTTATAAATTTTGGTAATTTTCTTGAATAAGCTTGTCTGTTAATCATTTTTATTTATGGTAAATATTTCAAAGGTTAGGTGTTTTTTATTATCTATGGTACCTTTAATCATTATGAAATTTCCTTGTTTAAAGATTATTAACACTTTCTAGTTTAAAATCAATTTTGTCGGATATTATTGGAATTCCAAATGTTCTTAAGATTACAGATCTGGCTTCCCTGGAGAATATTCATTTGTCAAATAATAAAATTTTTTATTTCTATTTTTCCATAATGGCACTTAATAAAACACTATGCAAAATTCATGACTACATGCACACAAGTATTTCTGAAATTTTACCCTTTTCAATGATAGCTTTGTCATTAAAATCCACCAGCCTCTTCTCACTCACTAGTGTTCTCTTTTGCTCTGCTGCCTTATTAGCTATATTCTTTAAAAAAATTTTTTTAATCATTCTACTCTCTCCCTTTTTCAAAACTAGGCCACGAAACAATAAAGTAGCTAAATTGACTACCAATACTGATAGCTTTTAGCAACTCAGGTAGTTGGTGGCAAGAGCTGGGAAGAGGCAGAACAGAACTCAAGAGAAAAAGGACACAATGAGTCAATTTTAGTTTACAAGTTTTTAAGGAGTTTGGAATAAGCATTTATACAGCATCTACCATGTGCCAGGCATTGTGCTCAGTACTTTATAAATATTATCTCATTTGATCTTCCCAACAACTGTTTGAGGTAGGTGTTATTATCATTCCCAGGTGGGGAAACTCGGGCAAACACAGATTAGGTGACTTGTCCAGAGTCACATAGTAAGTGTCTGCGGGAAGATTCCAATTCATGTCTTCCTCCTTCCAAAGAGTCATCTTCCTGAGTTCAAATCTGGTTTCAGCCACTTACTAGCTGTGTGACCATGGGCAAGTTACTTAACCCTGTTTGCCTCAGATTCCTCATCTGTAAAATGAGCTGGGGAAGGAAATGGTAAACCACTCCAGTATCTTTGCCAAGAAAACCCCATAGGGGTCACAAAGAGCTGGGCATGACTGAAATGAAAGGACTGAACAAATGATTCTAGGTCCAGTACTCTTCTACAGCATATAGAGCACAGGTGCATTGCACCTGTTTGTGAAAGACCTTTCGTTTGTAAAAATTTTGTGGACTTGTTAAAGTCTGCCACAGATGAACTCTGGAAAACATGGATCTAAAATTAATGTCTTGGTTAAACATTTCCTTGGCTATTATTATCTAGATCACATTCTTCTAAAGTTACAGTTATGTTCATATAACCAACCAGTGCTTCTTTATTAATCAGAATTAAAAACACAATAGCAGTTCTCACTATTGTTTCTTTCTTTCTTTTTTTTAAACCCTTAACTTCTGTGTATTGGCTTCTTGGTGGAAGAGTGGTAAGGGTGGGCAATGGGGGGTCAAATGACTTGCCCAGGGTCACACAGCTGGGAAGTGTCTGAGGCCAGATTTGAACCTAGGACCTCCCGTCTCTAGGCCTGGCTCTCAATCCACTGAGCTACCCAGCTACCCCCTCACTATTGTTTCTTGAACATCTTAAAAAGTAAGTAGTTAGAAATGCAGGTCAAAAATGTTTTCGACAAGTCTACTTTTAGCAGAATGTGCCTTGCAGAAGATATCCAGATAGCTGAAGTTCACCCATCACTATTTTATCTCACTCCGATAACCAATTTTGTAACATGTATTGGTAAATCATAGTACATCATATCCTTTATCAAAACAGCCTGCTGTATAATCTCACAACAATGCTGTTTCTATTTTTCCTCCTTTTGTATTCTTTCCAAAATTCTCCACTCTCAAGTCTGTGGGTTGTCATGTACATGTTCTTTAAATACAATGGTATCTCTAAACAATTCTATTAGCTCTGTTTGGTCCTATCATCTGAGCTTCTCAGAGAGGAATTTCCATAACCTGAGTGTGTGTCTGTGTCTCTTTCCCAGTTCACTGGCCAGCAGAAAGTGAAATGGACGTGTATGTGTATGGACCTGTAGGTGTAGGGGTGTGTGTGTGTGTGTGTGTGTGCGCATGTATCTATCTGTCATTCTTCAAGGTATCAAATGTCCTATGGCAGGGCGGCCTTTTTTTAGTGTAGTAAGAAAAATCTAAGAGGATACACCCTTATAAAAACAGCCACAATTATTTCCTAAGCATCAAGTTCTATGTTTGAGAACTGAGCGATCATAGCAAGTATTGTTCCTGAGTAAATTACAATCCTTGATCTTAATTTCACTATAATAGCATCATTTCTCTCTCCCTTTCTTCTATTTCAATAATGTTTATATATTAAATAATGTGGCATGGAAGATAAAATGCTAGGTTAGGAGAAAGGAAGGCCTGAGTTTAAATCCCGTCTCTGACATTTAGCTTTCTGACCCTAGCCTAGTCATTTAATCTCTATGTGAATTCCCTAAGATCTATACTTACTTACTGTCCATTATTTTCTTCTTAATTTTTGAAGTGTTGGTTAAAAAATTACCACATCCTTGAACATTGACATTTTACTTAAAATAAGTTTGAATGTTTCAAATAATGTATTAAAGAGCCTATGAGAAGAAAAACATGCAGCAATATCCAGAATAGATGAGAATGTGAGCAAAGATATGCCACCATTTTTTTACTGTGGTTATTTGAATTTTACACTTGATTATTAAGTATTATCAGAAGTTACAAACTTTAAATGGTCTTTGAAAATATGTATTATTCAATCTTCACCATTAAATCTCACCTTAAAAGTAAATATATCAATGTAGCAATGAAAGCGAAACTGATCACAACGGCGACAAGGACTTGGTCACTTACTCCTTCTATAACTGAATCATCCAGTTTCAAACTTGGAATTCGAGATTGATATTCGGCCATTCCAGTTCTAAAATGTAAAAAAAAAAAAAAAAAAAAAAAAGACCCACAGATTAAGGAATACTCTAAATTGAAATGAATTAATTTCGTTTAATTGTTTGTTTGTTTTTTAATAAACCCCTACCTCCTGTCAGAAGAATGGTAATGGCTAGGCAATGGGGGTCAAGTGACTTGCCCAGGGTCACACAGCTAGGAAGTGTCTGAGGCCAGATTTGAACTTAGGGTCTCCTGTCTCTAGGCCTGACTCTCAATCCACTGAGCTACCCAGCTGCCCCCTGAATTAATTTTAAAAGTATACACAAGTAGGGAAACTGAGTTACTATGGGTTTTTTTTTAAACTATGGGTTTTTTTAAAGGTAGCAGCAGACTAGTAATTTATAAATTAAGAAAAGCAGCAATTAAGCGTTTCAGTGTGAACCCCTTCCTAAATTCCTTAGAATTAGCCCAAAATTATCTTAACAATCACACTCGCTTTTATAGAATTTAAGCAATTTATATTTTTGTTATTGTTTCTAATTCTCATAGAAGAGTTGGCTTCATTTGTCATCTTCTGATACGTGAAGAAAGATATTGCCAAGTTGATTCTAAATCACAACCATTTGTCTTTTATACATGAAATATTAGCTCTCAGGAGAAAGGGATTCAACCACCCCTACCCACATTAGAGTACTCTAACAGGGCAAATTTCCCATTATTAATATTTGAGTTAGAGAGCAATATTTACTCTCTCTCTCTCTCTCTCTCTCTCTCTTTCTCTCTCTCTCTCTCTCTCTCTCTGTCTCTCTCCTTCCCCCCCCCCCCAACCCCTCTCCTCCCTTCCCCTATCTGTCTCTCTCAACTACCTATAACCTGAAAATTCTCCTGGAAATCTATGACTTCCACTTAGTATTTCATTCTTCTACCATCTCGGGGGAGGAGAGTGTGGAACAATGGAAAAGAGCCCTGGATCAGGAACCAGAAGACCTGAGTTAAAATCCCATCTCTGACAATTAATGTCAATGTGACCATGGGAAAATTACTGAGGTCTCTTTTCAGCTTTAGGGCTATAATTTCACAATTCAGAATTCTCTACTCATACTAAAATCAACACAAAAATTAGATGAATACAAAATACAAAATACTGGCCTAGATAACACACCAAAGGAGAAAAAAATAGGAGTGAACACGTACATCTTTGTAGGCTCTGCAGCCTCTACTTAGCTTTTTTGGTTTCAGTGGCATACCTACTGCAGCATATCAACCAGTGTCTACCAACAAGCAATGAATCCAGAATTCCTTACACTACACTTTTGTTCTCACTCTAACAACTAATTCATTCAACAATGGCAGCAGTCCTTGGTGGGGACTATAAGCATATCAAATAGCATTTTGCCATGCTGATTAATATGGCTAAATATTCTTCCTTATAATAAACTTTAAAGTTTGCTTAATGGAAGTAAAGGTTACTTGAGTTCTTAAAACACTTACCTGTCTTATACTTACTAACCTTAACAAGGGGGAGTGAAATAATTATAAACTTTAACTGGATGAAAGGTATATGTTAAGTAAGAAGTCTTACATGTGGTCAAAACATAGGCCAGACATGAATAGAGTAAAATGTCTCGGTGGGATTCATTAGCACAGATATATCAAATAAATACCTGTCTCTTCAGTTTGTTACCATAGCAGTAAGAATTCCAGTGGCAGTCTGTCTATGGTTTGGTCATAGAGGTAATGAAATCAGCCATTTCCCTTTATTCTAATTTCTTCCCTTTTTAGTTACTCATCTTAAATCCATAGAAACTTAGTCAGTCTTATTTTCTGAAAAAAGATGAAGGAACTGTTCACTTTTCCATTCTTTCACCCCACTGCCATCCTCAAGAATCTTCTACATGATACCTTTTAAAATACTTAAAAGTTATCTTTCAACAACTATCATCCCTTCCTCTCCTCTTCTGTCTTCTCTAGGGACATCACTACTTCCTTTAATCAATTTGCATGTAGCATTATTCCAAATGTCCTAATCTTGCTGAAAAGACTAACTTTTTAGGGACACACTCCAGCTTGTAAATCATCTCGAACAAATAAACCTGGTATTGTGAGTGCCTACAATCAGTCTCAGGCTTTGTTTCATACCGCCATAACTAGTCTACTAGAAGCAGAATGTTAAAGAGAAGCTTAGAGGAACATATTAGGAAGTAAGCAATAACTAATATTCCTGTGTGGCAATCACTATGAAATTAACACTGTGGGAGAAGAAGTTAAGCTTGCTAAGTAGTAGAGAGAACTTAAAAGAAAAATGAGAGGCTCTCTTGGGAAAATAAAGGGTGACTATGCCGGCTAAGAAATGATTACTGACCTTCCCCACCACCTACCCACCCCAGGCTATACAAATCAAGTTGAATATACAAAAATTAGAGATTGTGTTAATTAGCTTTTAGTTACAGATGTAAAAAACACCTAGGCAAGAAGAATGGATTATTTTACTCTGATAAAATTATGAGCTATATTTAAGTAATAAAAATTTTAAGAACTGGCTTACCTTTCACATAGTTTGATGATAATCAGAAAATATATATATGTATGTATATATGCATATATATACATACATATATATTCTTTGGGACACCTATTCCTGTATGAAGATCCACTGGAAAGTTGCTAGTTTCACCTGTAAAATCAGCCCGTACAGTTCTGAACTCATTGCAAGCCCCTGAGCAAGGAAACCCTCAAGAGCCTACAATTATTTCCTTTCAAAAGGAAAAAAGAAGACGGCAGACATTACATACCCCTATCTGAGGAAAAGCTGTGATACCCAAATTCTGAGATATACAAAGAGGCTTAGTGATCAGTTAGTCTAGCAACATCAGAAAATGAACACTACAGGTAACCTAAACTTTATTTCAAGAGGAAAAAGAGCAAATTGTTAAAATAGATCCCTAGGATTAGAGAACAGTTTTAGGAATAATATAAAGAAGAAAACACAAGCCAACTTAAGGAAATTGATTCCGCAAAGTTAAATAATTACCAAGATAATTTTTTTCACTTATGAATGATCTTTTATTGAAAGAAAGGTTCCTTAGTAATATCATCACCAGGTAAATGTGTCTACTGAGGAACAAGGGAACATAATGGATTTTGGGCTGGAAGTCCTCTGAGATGATCTAGCTAGTTCAGCCTTTTCTTTTTGCAAATGAGGAAACCGAAACTCATCAAGGTTAAACAGCTAGTAAACCGGTTTGGACTTTAAATTCACTGCTCTTTCTACAAATTATGCCAATACGCACTTATTAAGCCATTGCTTACATGCTAAGCTTTTTTCTAATCAGGGAGATGAGATAAACAACTCTGTTAAGATATATACAGGAGAAATAGAAAAAATTTAGTAAATGGAAGGCAAGAGCAATAAGGGGGATTGTGAAAGGCTTATTGTATGTAGAAGGTGAGGCTTTACCTGGGGTTTAAATGAAGTCAGGAGATGGGCACAAAAAGGGAGAGAGTTCCAGTTATGATGGTGGCAAGCGAAAATATACTAAGCTTGAATGTGGAGTGTTTTGTATGAGGAATAGCAAATGTCAGTGCAGCTAGATTGCAGAGTACATGGGGAGACGATGTAAGAAGTCTGGAGGAAGGGGCCAGGTTATGAAGAGATTTGATGTCAAATCAAAGGATTTTATATTTGATTCCCCCTTTAAAAAAAACAACCCCTTACTGTCTGTCATAGCAACAACTTTAAGACAGAAGGGCAAGGGCTAGCTAACTGGGAGTTGTGACTTGCCCAGCTAAAGTGTCTGAGATCATATCTGAACCCAGATCCTTCTGATTCCAGGCCTGGCACTTTATCCACTGTGCTACCTAGCTGCCTCCTATATTTGAACTTAAAGGTGACAGGGAGTCACTAGAGTTTGTTGAATAAGGAGGTGACATGGACTTTAGGAAGATCACAGCTCAATGAAATATGAAATGGTTTAGAGAGACTTGAGACAGACAGCCCAACCAGTAGGCTATCTGCATTAGTTCAAGTTTAAGCTGATGAGGGGCTGCACCAGGTTCACAGCAAGGTCAAAAGAGAGGAAGGGATATATAGGAGAGATGTTATAAACTAGAACTGACAGACTTTGGCAGTTGATTGGATAAGAGAGATGAAAGGAATCAAGAATGACACCTAGATTGTAAGCTTAGGTGATTGGGAGAGTGGTGATGCCCTCAACAGTAACAGTAAAGTTAAGAAAAGGCAGGGATTTTGGAGAGAAAGTAATGAGATAGGGGTAGCTGGGGGGGCCCCATGGATTGAGAGTCAGGCTTAGGGATGGGAGGTCCCAACTTCAAACCTGACCTCAGATATCTCCCAGCTGTGTGACCCTGGGCAAGTCACTTAACCTCCATTGCCTAGCCCAGTGATTCTCAAAGTGGGCACTACTTGCAGTGATCCAGGGGGGCGGTGATGGCCACAGGTGCATTTATCTTTCCTATTAATTGCTATTAAAATTAAAAAAAATTAATTTCTAGGGGGCTAAGTAATATTTTTTTTCTGGAAAGGGGTCAGTAGGCCAAAAAAGTTTGGGAACCACTGGCCTAGCCCTTACCAATGTTCTACCTTGGAACCAGTACATAGTATTGATTTTAGGATGGAAGGTAAGAGTTTAAAAAAAAAAGTAATGAAATCAGTTTGGGCCATATTTAGCTGAAGATTTTGCTCAATAGGCAGCTGGAGAAGTGAGACTAGAGGTTAGGCATGAGAATAAGGATGGATACGTAAATCTGAGAATCATCACTGTGCTTAACTGCATAAATTATATACCTTTGAAAAAGGAATCCAAGGCATCATCAACAGGAAAATTACTCTCTGTTTTTAAAAAAAGTGGTCATATAAATACTAAATAGATCAAAGGAAGCTTTCATTAGCTTTATACATAGCAATATTATGATTTATCAGAAGCTAGTGAAAAGTTTCAAATACTTATTATAAAACTACTGACAAGAAATTTAGAGAAAATGATCTAATCTCAACACATCAGTTCAGAAAGAGTCAAATGAATGCCTTGCAAAAAAGCAGGGAGTAGAGTGCAAAATTAACTTCAACTTGAAAGGAGTTGAAGGAAATACTGTTCCCATTCTTAAGGTCAGAGAGTACTAAGTATATTTCCTTTGAGATGCTAAAATCCATATCCTATACTCGGATTCCCCAATTTTGTTTGGTGGGAGGATCTATATCATTTCTTGATACACAAGGAATATGTCTATGAATGTGCTGAGAGTAAACTCATATAATTACAGAATTTAGAATTTGAGGGAACCTTACAGATTATCTAGTCCAATTTCCTTTTTTTTTTTTTTAAACAGAAAGAAAACTCTCGGATACTCAGAAACTCTCTGATGTCCAGAGAAAGAAGGAAATTTCTTCAGTTTTTGAGTAGGCCTATTTATAGTCCTGATGCTAAAGTCCCCTCCCCAAATGCATACTTGGAACTAACTATAGATGGCACGGCAAATGAACTGAAAATATACCAAGTCCCCAAAAGATAAGAATTCATGAAAGAATATGAACAGGCACGTTTCAAAAGAAAAATATGGGGTATCAATAATCTTAAAAAAGAATGTTTCAAATTACTGATAATAAAATGAATGCAAATTAAAAGAACTCCGGTTTCTCCTCACATCCAGATAGGCAAAAAGATGAAAATGGTCACTATCGAAAACATTCTGTATATAACAGATACACTCAAACACTATTGAAGGAACTGGTCAAATCATTTAGAACTGCATTATAAAAATCTCTAAACTATACATACCGCTTGATGAAGAAATACTACTAATAGGTTTATACCCCAGGTAGATCAAAAATAGAAGCAAAGTCTTATATAAGCCAAAATATATATTACAGCACTTTTTGCAGCAGCAAAGAACTAGAGGAAATGTAAATGTCTCTAAAATTGGGAATGTCTAAGTTGAATACAGTATGTGAATATGAGATAATTATTATGCCATATGGAACAATGTATGTGAAGAATTCAAGGATAACTGGAACCAAGAATTCAAGGATAGCCGGGAGAAGAAAATAAGGGGAGCCAAGAGAATGGTTTATACAATGACCACAATAATGTAAAGGAAAACAATATTAATTGTTTTTAGAACTCTGATCAATGCAATGACTAGTTATTACTTCAGAGGAATTCCACTAAAAGATATTTCTTATTTCTCATCAAAAAAGGCACTGGAATATAGGAGTAGAATTATGAGTATGTTATCAGATGTGGTTATGTGGGGTTTTGTGGGGCTTTTTTGGGGGGGAAGAGTTATATGCATTTTATTTTACACAATCTACATAACACATCTTAAAAACAATGCTTTCACTCCAAATAAATCAAGGTAAAAAATAAATGAATAGAGCTCAACATAACACCAGTATAAATTTTTCCAAGCCCTGGTGGTGTATAGATGACATATCTATACACCAGTAATAATGACAAGGAGATCCAAAGTAATAATCTGTTAACCTTTCTCCATTTCTAAGCTATCTTTCCTCTCCTGGGTCATTGATCTGTGGAGGAGCTTGTATACTCAATGAAACTATGAGTTACTCTGTGCAGGGATACCCCAGGGTATGACCTTAACAGAAGCAGAAGAGATTAAGAAGTGGCAAGAATATACACAAGATCAATAAAAGAAAGATCTTAACATCACTGATAACCACAGTGCTCTGGTTATTGATATAGAGCTGGATATCTTGGAGAATGAAGTCAAGTGGGCTTTAGGTAGCATTGGTAACACTAAGGCTAGCGGAGGTGATGGAATTCCATCTGAGCTATTTAAAATCCTAAAAGATGATGTTATTGAAGTGTTGAACTCCATATACCTGCAAGTTTGGAAAACTCAGCAGTGACCACTAACTTGAAAAAGATCAACTTCATCCCAATCCTAAAGAAAGGCAATGCCAAAGAATGTTCAAATTATCAAACAACTGCACTCCACCCACCAAGCAAGGTTTTGCTTGAGATTTTGCAAGCTAGGGGTCAACTAAGTGGCTCAGTGGATTAAAAGCTAGGCCTAGAGACAGGAAATACTGGATTCAAATCTGACTTCAGATACTTCCTAGTTGTGTGACTCTGGACAAGTCACTTAACCCCCATTGCCTAGCCCTTACTGCTCTTCTGTCTTGGAACCAAAACCATATTTGATACTAAGATGGAAGGTAAGGGATTAAAAAGAAAATTCTGAAAGTTAGGCTTTATTAAATACATGAACTGAGAATTACCAGAAGAGCATGCTGATTTTTGAAGAGGCAGAGAATTAGAGACAAAATTGCCAGCATTCACTGGATTATGGAGAAAGCAAGGTAATTTCAGAAAACATCTAGTCTTATTTCAATGACTACATTAAAGCCTTTGACTGTGTTGATCACAAAAAAATGTGGCAAATATTCAATGAGATGAAAGTTCCAGATCATCTTACTTGTCTCCTAAGAAACCTCTGTGAATCAAGAAGCAATAGTTACGTGACATCTAGGAAGCACAGGGTTGATAAAGGTGCCAGGCCTAGAGTTGGGAAATTCTGGGTTCAAATCTTACTTCAGATACTTCCTAGTTGTGTAACTCTGGATAAGTCGCTTAACCTCAATTGCCTAGTCCTTATCATTTTTCTGGTAATCAGCATCAATTATAAGACAGAAAATATGGGTTTAAAAATTTAAGAGAAGTAATAATTAGAACTCAACATGGAAAAATTGATTGGCTTAAAATTGGAAAAAGAGACAAGACTTGAGGTTTTGGTTTTAAAAGACTACCCTAGGGGGCAGCTGGGTAGCTCAGTGAATTGAGAGCCAGGCTTAGAGATGGGAGGTCCTGGGTTCAAATCTGGCCTCAAACACTTCCCAGCTGTGTGACCCTGGGCAAGTCACTTGACCCCCATTGCATACCCTTACCACTCTTCTGCCTTGGAGCCAATACATAATATTGGCTCCAAGACAGAAGGTAAGGGTTTTAAAAATAAAATAAAATAAAAGACTACCCTATTAAAAAATGAATAATATGGAAATAGGTATTGAGTGATAATACATATATAACCCAGTGGAATTGCTTGTTAGCTTCGGGATGGAGAAAAGAAGAGGGGAGGGAGAGAACATGAGTCATGTATAATCTTGGAAAAATACTTAAAAATAAATAATTTTTAAAAAAGACTGGAAAAGGGATATGACAGTTATATACTGTCACCTTATTTATTTAACTTATATACAGAGCACATCATATGAAATGCCAGGGTGGACAAGTCAAAAGCTAGAGTTAAGATTGTTGAGAGAAACATCAACCATCTCAGATATGCAAATGATGCCACTCTAATGGCACAAAGTGAAGTAAGAAGCTTCTTGATGACAGTGAAAGAGAAGAGTGGAAAAGCTGGCTTGAAACTTAAAATAAAAAAACCCCAAGATCTTGGCAACAAGTCCAATCATCTCCTGGCAAATAGAGGGAGAAGAAATGGAAGCAGTGTAAAATTTTATATTCTTGGGCTGAAATATCACTGTAGATGGCAACTGCAGCCATAAAATTAAAAGATGATTGCTTTTTGGAAGAAAAGTTGTAGCAAATCTGAACAGCAACTAAAAAGTGGAGACATCATGTTGCTGACAAAAGTCTGTATAGTCAAATCTATGGTTTTTCCAGTAGCAGTGTATGGGTATGAGAGTTAGACTCTAAGGAAAGCTGAGAATCTCTTGGAAGTAAGGAGATAAAATTAGTCAATACTTAAAGAAATGAATTCAGACTATTCACTGGAAGATCAAATACTGAAGGTGAAGTTTAAATACTTTGGCCACAAAATGAAAAAGAAGGCAAGACTCATTTGAAAAGACCCTGAGGTGCCCACAGTAAAAGCAATATAGTACAATGATCAACTGGGAAAGATAGCTATTCTCAGCTATCCAATGATCCAGACAATTCTGACAGATTTATGACTATCCATCCCCAGAGAAAGAATTATTGGAGTTTGGAGTCTGAATGCAGATCAAAGAATACATTTTTTTCTTTATTTTATTTGTGTTTTGATTTTATATGAGTATATAACTCACAACAATGACCAATATGATAATATATTTCACATGATCATACATGTATAACTCAAGACCAAATTGCTTCTCATCTTTAGGAGGAAAAAAATTATTATTACATGTAACTGATAAAATTAAAAAAAAAATTTTAAGACTATTGTTGGGAAGATTGAAGGCAAAAGGAAAAGAGGACAGCAGAGGATGAGATGGATAGATAAATGCCATGAAAACAACAAATATGAATTTGGACAGACTTGGAGAGAGTGGAGAAAAGAAAGGCCTGGAGTATTATGGTCCATGGGGTCACAAAGAATCAGGCACAACTGAAAAACAACAACAAAACCAACTTAAAAGAAAATCATAAATGGGGTCACATCATCATTACCTAAGTCCAACAGTGCCACCATGTTGTCTAGATTCCTGTTTTTGCCTATAAGGAACTCATAGTTTTTAAAATCAGCAAGGATATGTTTGATTTGTTCTATAGCTCCCATTCTTTAAGTTTGCTTTTGATTGATTTAATTTAGTCCTCGAGATACTTTTTGTAAGATTCTTTTGTGAAGCTAGTTTCTTGCAGATGATGGTTCATTACTATGTCAACTCCAGTGATTACAGTGGCATCTGTTCCTTCACCCTCAAACCCTTCAATAGAGGCATTTCCACAGATGAGTGAATTATCAATGGTACCCTCTGTCCTACTGACCATCTGTCCCCCACTTCCAGGCACAGACTGTTCACAATCTTCCAGATCTTGCGTATTGGAGAACATCTCATCATGGCTGATAAGGTCCTATAAGCAGGAGGGAGGCAACTGGAGCCTGCAGTTTGCTCAGTCTGAACATGATGAAGCCAGAGTAACATTTGCAGAAAAGCCGGTATTTTATCTACTGAGCCACTTAGCTGTCTCAACAGCAAGTTTAAAAAAAAATTTTTTTAAACCCTTACCTTCCATCTTGGAGACAATACTGTGTATTGGTTCCAGAGAAAAGTGGTAAGAGCTAGACAATGGGGGTTAAGTGACTTGCCCAGGGTCACACAGCGGGGAAGTGTCTGAGGCCAGATTTGAATTTAGAATCTCCCATCTGTAGGCCTGGCTCTCAATCCACTGAGCCACCCGGCTGCCCCCCACAAGTTGTTTTTTTTTAAAAGACTATCGATAAAACATTTTAAAGTCTACTAGCTCTGCTACTTTGTATTATATGAAGGCAAGTTTGAAAAAGACTAAATATTTTAGATCAAGAAAAAGTATCAAACTATCTGTGGCTACCTATTCCCTCCATGATCAAATATAAAATGCTATTTAGTTATAAAGCCCTCCAAAACCTGGTCCCTTTCTAGTCTTCTTACATTTTTCACACTGATCCCCTGCCTCATCCCTATTCCTAACACTCTCCTCTCCCACTCCCTTTCAGCCCCCATTTGGTCTAGCCTCCTTGCTATTCATTGAACTAGACATCCCATCTCCAGATTCTGGTCGTTTTTACTGGCTATCCTCTATATTTAGAACTTTCTCCCTAGCTTCTTTCAAGATTCAGCTAAAGTAACACTTTCTGAAAGAAGCCTTTTCTAAAATAAATGCTTCTTTCCTTCTTCCTACTCTGTAGTGCTTTCCCTCAGCTGATCACCTTCACTTTATTTTGCTTATATCTTGCTTGTATATAGTGGGTTTGCATGTTGCTTCCCCCATTAGACAGACTGTGAGCTTCTAGAGGGCAGGAATTAGTTTTTGCCTTTGTTTCCCCAGCATTTAGCACAGTGTCCAGCACAAGTAGAAGCTTAATAAATGCTAGGTGACTAACTGAACTCACAGTCAATTTAAAAAGATAGGAAATTGATTTTATTTCTAGAAATGTGGCAGTATTATGGTTACATCAATTAATCAACCATCATTTCTTAAGCATCTACCATTCTGAGTACTGAGGATAAGAAGACAAAAACAAAACTGTCCATGTCCCCAAGGAGCTTACATGCTATTGAGAAAAATACCATGCATGCATACAAGTATTTCTAAACCATATACTTATGTCCCCAAAGTCTCTAATTGTTTTTTTCTTGTTTTTTTTTTAATATTTATTTTTTAGAAAAGTTAACATGATTCATGCTCTTACTTTCCCCTTCACTCCCCTCTAATTAAGTTTTAATAACTTAAAACTACACTAAGACTTTTAGGATACTCTGTATAAAGTAAATACATTAGGCAAGGGAGATACCAGTACTAGAGAGGATCAAGTTCGGTTATAGGAGATGGCATGAGAGGTGAGCTCTGAAGAAAGCTAGGAATTTTTAAGGTGGAGATGAGAAGGGTCAGAGAGTTCCAGGAATGGAGGACCAACTGTTCAAAGATACAGACAGAGGACAGGGAATGTTTTCTGTGAGGAAGAGTAAATATACTAGTTTTACTTTAATGCAGAGGCCTTAAAGGAGAGTAACATATAGTAAGTCTAAAAGAGAAGACTGGGGCCATATTGTGGAGGGCTTTAAATGCCCAGAAGAATTTGTGTTTTATCCTAGATGCAACAAAAGGAAGTCACTAAAACTTTCTGAGCAAGGAAGTAAAATGGTGAGACTTGTGCTTTACAAATATTAATTTGACAGCTGTATGGAGGATAGACTAGAAAGGGGAGAAAACAGAGGCAAAGAGATTAACTAAGAAGCTCCTACAATAGGTAAGCAGTGATAAAGTCTTGAACTATAGTGGTAATCATGAAGTGGAGAGAAGGAAATAGATCAGGGAAATGTTGTAGAGGTAGATTTATTAAGACTTGGTACCTGATTAGATATGGGGGAAAAAAGAAAACAAAGAGACAAAGATTCTAAAGGTACAAATCTGGAAGAGTAGTGCCCTTGACAGAAATAGGGTAGTTAGAGTGGTTAGGTTTTACAAAAAAGATGATGAGTTTTGTTTTGAGCATTTTGGGTTGAGATAACTATGAGAAATCCAATTCGAAATGTCTAAATGGTAGCTGAGGAAGTAAGTTTGGAACTTAGGAAAAAGGAAGAGTTTGGATATATAGACCCAATTGTTCTCTACATAGGAACAATAAATGAACTCAGGTGAGACTGCGGAGAGTAGACAATGATAAGCAGATAGGTAAGAACCGTGGAATACACCAGTAGAAGACAAGATATGTAGGATACTGCAGTAAAAGAAACTAAGAAGGAATATGTAGGTAGGAAACCAAGAGAAAGAGGTCTCCCAAAAATCCACAGAGGAGAGAATATCTAGGAGGAAGACAAAGTCAATATCATCTAACACTACACAGTCTTTGAAAAAGGCTATTAGATTTGGCAATCAAGTGATTACTGGTAATTTTGGAAAAAGTAATTATAGTTGAAAGATAATCAATCAATAAACAATAGTGTTTACTATGTGCCTGGCACTGTGCTAAGTTTTAAGGTCAGAAACCAGATTACAAAGGGTAGAAGTGAAAATTTCCTTATTTTGCCATTTTTCATTGACAAGGACAGAATTACAGGAAAAGGATTCAAATCCAGAAGCAAGACTATTTACTGTTGTGTTTGGACATGCAAACTAGGAGGGAGGTATAGGAAGTGACTCATAAGTGACCCCTTTAAAAAGAGAGAGTTGAATGAGTCAAGGGGCTTCTGGTTTTATGAAGGGGACCTGAAGGAACTCCACAGGTTCGTGATGGAGACTGTTCCACTTGGTGAGTATTAAGACTGAATCTTCCTGAACTTCTCTTAAGGAACTTTCCTTTCAAAGAGACTCTGTGACCGAAGCTTTGCTTCATTCGCCTCCTGGGCCTTGGGGCCTCTGGCCCTCAGCTCAAGGCTTGATTTTTTCCAATTAAGTTCTAGTAAAATCTGCCTGGTTTGAGCCAGGGGCCAGAGCAATTTACTCAGTGTGTTAGATCACTTACCCTATCTTATTCTCTAATTTTCTTACTTTCTCTCTCCTTAATTGTAAATAAACTTCCATAAAAGTCAATTTTGACTTGAGTTTATTCCTTAATTGAGGAAATTGCCCCTAGTGACCACCTTTTTAATATATTGAACCCCCAAGCCCCCTTTTCCCCTTTACTACCTAGTAGCACTATTTTGAATAAAGATCAAATGCTATTAAAAAACATTATTACTATTTATGAAACTTTTCTGCAAGTAGGAAAATTTCATTTTAATAATGAATACACAATAGAATGTGACTATATTTCTCTCTACTCCAAGGCACAATACTAGTTAAGTGGAACTGAACTGATCATTGTATAAAATAAACCACATACTTATGTGATCTCCATACATTTATGACTATAAGACTTTGCTTCATACACATGCATAGTAAGACACACATACTCTGGACCACCTTAAGAGTTAAATACATAAAATCATTTACATTATTGTAAGACAACAGTCCCTGATTTTTATAAAAGGGACTAATTTTCATTTCCCAAAGCTTTGAGAATTTATAAGGACATAAGAGATATTGATAGCTAAATGTTAGGGTAGAAGAGTCACTGAAAATGCTGACTAAAAAAGAGAGTGGGGAATTATTGATAGTATATATTACCTGGGAATAAGAAGCAGATGGCTGCCAGGCTTGTTCTTACCTCTGGAAATGCCAATGAATTGCCATCAACTGGGTAAGGATAGGAGATCTACTAGTATATCTTGATCAGCTGGTTGTGGGCTCCTGTATTACAGGTATTACAAGTATTTTATGCAAGAGAGAGTGAAAAGGGAATTATCTGAGCTGACAATGTTGGGGGGTGGGGGTTAGGATGTCATGAATCACCATCTCTCTTAGTTTGAAATGGCTTCATGGAAGAGATGGGATCAATTTTAGATCTATTTTGTAAGAAGCTCAGTGCAATTGATTAACTGACTGAGGCTAAAGAAAAAAGAAAAGTAAAAAATTGCCTTCAAAGATTTAGTGCATTGCAAACTGAAGATACTGTATTAGTATCTATTCTGGGGAGCTGCTAGGTGGCTCAGTAGATTGAAAACCAGGCCCAAGGATAGGAGGTCCTGGGTTCAAACCTGACCTCAGACACTTTCTAGCTGTGTGACCTTGGGCAAGTCACTTACCACTCTTCTGCTTGGAACCAATACAGAGTAGGTGTATTGTGGAAGGTAAGGATTTAAAAAAAAAAATCTATTCTGAATCAGTATCCAAGACTTTAAGAAGGCTTTAATTAGCTACGTTCCCCCCCAATAAGATCTTACTTAGAAGGAAGCTCTTTGTGCTTGGGCATCAAAGGCATAAATGAAGTAAGAATAAAAGTGCCTTTATTACCTAATTGTAAGGAATGAATAAATGAAAAGCATTTATTGAGCACTTACTAGGTGCACAGCCCTTTGCTAACTGCTAAGGAAACAAGGAGAAAAGCAAGGTAGTCTATACTTTCAAGGAGCTCACATTCTATTAGACTTTGTGCATTTCTCTACATCATCACCGTGCTATGCTTTCCCAAAATGTAAAACAGCACTCACTCTACCTTACAGAATTTCTGGGAGGATCATGAAATAAGAGATGTTAATGTTCTAAAAATGTTTGGCATTATTTTTGTGGTGACTGGTAGAAAAATGTAACAAATAGAAGTGGAAGTATGACTAAACATAACACAATCCCATCTCTTGCTTCACTGTCATTTTGGCCAGACTCTTCTGCTAAATCCCCAAATGTTACACCACTAAAATCTTTCTCCAATTTCTGCTCTTGCCTCACAAAATAAGTGTTTACTTATGCAGTCCTAAAAATGGCCACCCAGTTGTCCTTAGTTTTCTCTAAAACTTTCTCATTTCACATAAATTCCAGGGCCATCAAAGGAAAAAGTGGTGCCCATTACCTTACAGTACAGGGAAATTTGTGAGCTACATATCCTTATCAAGTTTTGGTAATTACCCAGAGAGGGCCTTTTACATACTTCATCTCATTCATCATTGTGGATCCACAAACACTGAAAAAGCAACAACATCTAACATATAGTAAGCAAGTAATCAAGCTTTTTAAAGCAGGATTGATGGTCAAGACTGTTTAAACCTGGCAAATTGATTTAAAGTATTGGTTGTACCTGGTAAACAAACCCATAAAGTTTGCATAAGACAAGATACAAGAAATGGCTCTGAACCAAATTCAATCCCCTTTGAAAAGTATTTATTGACTTGATCAACCTTGAGGAAGCAGTAGATGGCCAAAGATTTTTTAGGAATGAATTGGACAGAATCATGAGAAATTGTTTTGATCTAAATCAAGAGACAGTGGAATTTACCACTGGAGAGATTGTGACCAGATCAGTAATTTCATTCAATCCTAATGAGAAATTTCCTCTACCAAGGCAGATGAGCATTTATTCCACAATTTACAGCTACCTGGAGCACTAAGAAATGAAATGAACTGCCCATTCTCACACAGCCAAGAAGGATTAGAAAGGACAGAGAACCCAGATCTTCCTGAGTCCAGACCAACTCAATATATACTAATATTTCATAGCGTATATTACTAGAAAATGAATCATCAGCCAAGCATTTAGTTAATACTTACCATGTGCCAGGCAACGTGCTAACTAACAATCGGTATACAAAAACACAGGTCCTTACCCTCAAGGAGTTCACATTTTAATGGGGAACACAACATGCAAATAATTATATACATACAAAATATCTACAGTGCAAACGGAAGAAAATCTCTGAGGGAAGGGACAGGAAAGGTCTCCTACAGAAATTGGGATTTAAAGGTAAATCTGGGAGAAAGACAGGGAAGGTAGGAGGCTTAGGTAAGGAGGGAGAGAATCCAGGTATTGTGGGGAGTGGGGGAGAGCCAATGAAGTGGCACTCTTTCAAGCTATGATTTATAATCCAATGGCTATAAAAAAGCACATTTCAATTCTGTGACCCTCTAACAACATCTTGGTAAACATACTATAAAGAATACACAACAATGTTCCTCTCTGAAGTGGTGCACTTCATAAAGAGAGTCCGGACACCCAGAAGTTCAGATTAATTAGCAGCTGATGGTGATTAATAAAACACAGCCAGGAAGATTTCACTAGTCAGTGTTCCAAACCCATTCCTCTTCTACCCAACCTCCTCACCCATCGTTTTTATAAAGTCCCATCTTCCAGGCCATTCTGATGAAAATGTTCTACTTTTCCTCTACTCAGTCTTGGCTTTCCTTCTCTGCTTCCCCAAAGTTCACAATGCACCTAGTCTCTCTTTTACACGTGAATAACTGATGTCGGCTAATTACGTCTTCTGTAAACTCCACTAGAGCAATAGCTACTACCATGCAAGTTTGTATCTAATGCAAAGTCCTTGAACGCTGAACATCTAATCTGAGTTCCTGTCCATCTTAAAAAAAAAAAAAAAGAGGGCGTGAGGTGGTGAGGATAACAAGGAAAACCAGGAATTAATAGCGAAATTGTCTCGAAAGGGCCCTAAAGGTTTAGGGCAGAGATTTTTTTGGGGGGGTGGGAGGGTTCGGATTTAAATTTAAGTACAGTAATCATTTGTGACAACCACACCTTGCCTCCTCTTTCGGGAGGAGTTGACTAGCAGCAACACCGACACTGGGAAAGGAGACACCCTGATTCTCAAGAATGTGCGCCCGGGGAAGAGCTGCAGGCCTAAATACTCACCCACTACCGGGAGCGGCAGCCACCTGCCCACACCGCCTCCCCGTCCTTGAGGCCCCAGTGAATCAATGAAAAGGCCCAGGGAAGAAGCCAGCCCGGGTCCCCACCAGGGAAGGCCGGCAGGAGCGCGGGGTCAGGGGCCCCATCACGCACCTCGGTCAGCCAGTGCGTAGCGAGCCTGGCCCCAGGGCGCGCACCTGGTCCAGCCTCCAGTTATCCCCGCTTAGCGCTTCAGAGACTCAGGCCTGGAGAAATCCAGCCGCAAAGACTTGGGGCGGAAGAGGCTCCGGCGTAACTCCCACGCAGTCAGACGGCCAGGCCCCTAAGGATTCCGTGGACGCCGAAGAGGGCCAAGCTTTTCCCCACCGCCTCTAGGCTGCCCAGCAACCGGCGACTCCCCGCCCCCCTAGCCCCTCTCCCCTCCCGCTCTCCAGCTCCCCCTGGAGGAGGAGGAGGAGCAAGGAGGAGAGAGCAAGAGAGAGAGAGGCCCGGGGGCGGGGACAGGACCAGGGCTGGGGTGTGGCGGAGCCGGCCTAAAGGAGGACGTGGGAGGAGCCACGGATTGGCTGAGGACGTAGAGGCCCGCGGCCAACGCCGCGCGCTCCCCGCGAGCCGGCGGCAGGGCGGGGCGGGAGCGCGCGTACCTTTCTCACCAGCTGACAGAGCAAGAACGTCAATTTCAGTTGCCTAAGAGAGAAGGATCATTTCCGGGGACTTGCTCCGCTACCCCTCCCTCAGCAATAGTCACTGGCTCAAATTTTATTTATTTATATACTGAGGTTTCCCCATCAGCGCTAGCGCAAGCGCAAATCCCGAACATCGATAAAGAGAAGGGGGCGGGGGAGGGGATGGGGTAGACAATCCCCTGTCCGCGCGTGCGCGTCGAGCACGCAAGAAGCGCCGGGTGTCAGGGTCGCGCGCTTACGTCGTTTGACGGCTCCGACGGACTGGCCGGCGAGGAATGTGATTGTGCGCAGTGGGGGCGGCAGCGGCCGCAGCCACAAGCTGGCTTGGGAGGAGGAATAGTCCAGTGGACTGCGGGCGTGGTCGGGAACGCGCAAAGCCGGCGCGCGGGCGGGAGCAGGAAAGGGGGAAAGATTGGTGACTGGGCCGAGGCCGTTGCACTCGCCGCCGGGAAGTGTCGGCTGCGGGTGTGGGTAGGGGAGGCCAGCGTAGTGGCCCGAACTCTCCGGACGCAGGCCTCGGCGGCGGCGGCGGTAGTGGTTTCCGGATTGGCCGAGAGGGTGGTGCCGCCGCCTGGACCGCGGAGTGGAAGATGTTCAACGTGGAGTCCCTGGAGCGGGTGGAGCTGTGCGAGAGCCTCCTCACCTGGGTACGTGACCCCTGTGGTCGGACGTTCATTTTTTCTCTGGTGCTTGTTTCACATTTACCAGGTGGGGGGAAAAGGGGGTGCTGAAGAAGGGGGAGGGCTGCAGGCGGTAGTACCGTCACATCCGGGCGGGCTGGGGCTGCTAGGGCCGCGTCGACAGTCGGGCCCGTCCCCCCCAATTCCTACTCCCACCCCACCCCACGGATGTCTGGGAGATGGGGTGGGAACCCCTGGACCGCGTCCGCGGTTCTTTGCCAACATGAAGTTCAGTCTGTGGCCCCATCTCCGACGTGAAAACTGGTTCAGTGGAGCCTAATGAACGGGGCGTGAGCGATACCTTAATTACGGAGCTTGTTTGCTACTTGTGAAAGGCTCTAGGGCTTCACCCTCTTGCTTACGTTGGCTCCCAGAGCATTTTCCTTTATTGTATCCCAGTAAAGTCAAGAAAACATCTTCTCAGGGCCCAGGTTATGGTAGTAATCAGAGTCTTTGTTTCAGCTGAAACCTCGGAATGCTCAGAATGTGGTAGGGGACTTTAAAAGGAATTTAGTCTGACCTTTACAAAGGCCTCTTTGGCGCTGGACATCCACCTTGGGAACAGAAGGATACTTAAGCTTAAAAGATCCTGAGCAAAATCATACAGAGATAGGTAGCTGGTATAGATGTATCTATCTATATGTAGATATGTTTTCCTAAATAAGATGGGCTGAATACACAAAGGCATTTGAAACAGGGTGAATTATGAATGGACCTAAAGGCAAGTGTGGAATAGTCAGGAGAATATCTGGCAGTCATTAAGGGAATTGGAGCATTCTGAGCCAGGTAGCTTTAAATTGTTTTATGCTTGCTTGTGCTCAAGTTTCCAAGAACATAGATCCATGCTATGTGTTCAGTGGGAACTTAAACTACTTACTGCTAAAGAGGGAATAATGTGGCTACGCTGTACTGTAACAAATAGGATAACTGTAGTAATACATTATACATTCAGAAGTTTTTCATACACAATAATCTCATGATTCACATATTCCAATCTTCTGTGAAACCACAATTACCAGCAGTAAAAGCTTGATGTAATGCAATAGGTTTTCAGCTTGGAAGTTACACCTGTATGTTCACCTAAACACCCTGGAGTACTCCCACTCCTGCTCCCAGTGCTGCTGGAGGAAAATTGTAGACAGGCTTCATTACAAATTTGTTACCATTTTCAACTGGCTGTCATTGCTACACAGCAATATATTACTATTATGAACAGCATTCTAATTATGCTTTTTTCAGCTATCGGTTATTTCTCTTATCAAGCCATCAGCGTCAACCCTTCCCCCAACCCTTGCAAAGGATCTTACCTCATTCTTCACTAAAAAAATAAGTCACTAATCAAGATCCTTTTCTTTTCTCTATTTCTCTATTAAATTTGGATCAACAACTTAATCCTTTAGTAATTCTACTTAAATTTACAAGTCTTTGTTGCTTTCAAACATGCTTAGATTTTATCCATCATTAAATCTTTACTTGGCCTAATCCTTTCCCTAAACCAACTCTATATAGCTCTCTTTCTTTTGATAGTCAAATTTCTAGAAAAAGCTATTTATATTCATTGTCATTTACTTGCTCTTTGTGGTCTCATCCCCATCAGTGAACTGAAACTGCTTTCTCTAAGGTCATGAATGGTTTTTTAAAAAGATTTTTTATTGGTATTCTTTGTTTTAATATAATCCTGTATTCCTTCTCTTGTGATAATTAGATAAAATCTACACTGCCCATCTTTAGATTTAATCACCAAAGGTGAAAACATCTCCATTTTTGGGTGGTCTGTAACCCACATGTGCTATAATAACAAATTAGAATTTACTGACTGCCTCATGGACAGTCCTAAGAAAAGCATCTGTTGTGATTGGACACATAAACTAAGAGGAGGCCACAGGAAGTGACGCAAAAGATGCCCCTTTAAAAAAGAGACCTCACTCAGCTGAGCAGGCTCTTCTTGTTCATTGCTGAGACCTAGAGGAGTGCTGGACCTCGGACCCTGAGACCTTGGTGAGACTGCTCTTAAATCTCTCTCTTAGTTACCCGTGCTAAGTGAAAAAGGCTGGCTCCTTTAACCTCCTAGGAGGTACTAGCCTCCAGGAGGCTCCCTTGATTGGGAGAAACCCTTGAGGCTAAACCCCTTGTTAATTGACTTTTAGGGTCTGGCTGGGCCTCTGGAGCCCTGCCAGAGTAAATCCCAGACTTGAATACAAATCTCTTACTCTACCCTCTTCTCATCTCTCTACTTCCACTCTCTCCTATATTTTGTAAATAAATTACTAAAATCATTTTGGGGATTGATAATTATTCAGTTCCCTGGCAACCTAACCTTTTAATATATTCAACCAAAAACCCCTTTTCCACATTACATTCTCTAACCTCTTTAAGAAATCAATTCTTTATAACAAAGAATACCAGTGATCTCTTAATTGTTAAATCCTCTAGCCTTTTCTCCATCCTTATTTATCCCTACTCTCTCCTCCTGGAATGTGACACTGCTCCATCATGGTTCTTTTCCTACCTGTCAGACTGATCCTTTGGAGGATCATCATCCATGATCTCTGCCCTAAACTGTATCATAATCACCTAACTTTGCACTGGGACCTCTCTTTTGTCTTTCTCTGCACTGTCTTTATCATTAGCTTTTATAATTTCTTTGCAGATGACTCTCAAGTCTATATACCCAGAGCTTTTCTCTTTCTGGAGCTCCATCACCACAGCCTATGGGATATCTCTATCTGAGCTACCTATAAGCATCTCAAATTAAATATGCCCAAAGCAGAACTCAATATCTTGCCCTTAGAACTCCTTCCCTACTTCTACTAAAGATACTGTTATTCCATTTACCCTAATTTGCAACCAAGGGGTTATCCTCTACTCATCATTTGCCACAGGCCTTCATCATCTCTTGCCTGGACTATTGCCTCCTCCTAATTGGCTTCCCTGTATCCAGTCTTTCTCTTCTTATATCCATCCTGCCAAAATGGTCTTAAAGCACTAGTTTTGACTCTGCAATTCCTCTGCTCAAGAAGCTTCAATGGCTCCTCATTGACTTGGAATAGACTTCTTTAGAATAGACCACTTCAGCATTTAAAATCCTTATTAATCTGGTTCTAGTCTAGTTTTCTAGACTTAATAATTCCCTTCATATATCATATGTTTTTGCTAAGCTATTCTCTATATATAACTTGCTATTTCTCACTTCCATGTTAGTTGGGCAGTGGATAGAACCTGGAGTTAGGAAGTCCTGATTTCAAATAATGTCTCAGGTACTGTGTGTCTATGGACAAATCACTTGTTTCCTCGTTTTTAAAATGGATTCAATATTAGCACCTATCCTACAGGGTTCTTTTGAAGACTAGATGAAAGTGCTTAGGAAAGTACCTGGCACATAATAGCATTAAAATGTTTGTTTCTGTCCTTCTTTGTATACCACCTGCCCTCCATGCACTCCATTCTCAATTCTGCTTCTTGTAACCCATAGTTCCTACCAAGACTTAGTTCAAGTAATACCACCTCCAAGAGGATTTTTCTGCTTCTCATAATTATTAGTATCCTGCCATCCTCCCATCACTATGTATTTATTTTGTACATATCTTCAGTTTAATTATTTTTAAATATGTATTACCCAAGTATAGTAATCTTTTTTGTAGCCTATACTCCATTCTCCAAATAATGTTTTTTAAATGCCCAATTATGTCAAAATATAGTTATCAGTATTTTTAAAAAGCAAGTTTTGGGGGCTCTAGATCAGAATGTAAACTGTATGCATTTATCCATCTTTTTGTTGCCCATGCCTAGATGTATTTCTGCTGTATCTCATTCTTAAAATCTTTGGTTTCATTCAAAATCTAGCACAAGCACCACCTTCTACATGAATGGTTTTTTTTTTTAAACATGCCTCTTCCCCTTCCCAAAACCTTTCTGTATTCATTTTGTATGTGTGTGTGTGTGTATACACACACACACACATACAAAATGAATATATATATATATCCCATGTATACTTAAGTGTGTTTATTCTGGTTCCCCAATAGAATGTATACATTCTTAAAAGAGGGGAGGGACTGTTCACTTTTGTCCTTATGTCTTTCTTATCACAATGTCTGGCACAGTATAGGCCCATAATTAATGCATATTTGATTTTTAGAAGTTTCCTGTAATTATTTTGATATATAATTTAATATATTAGAGGGGGAAATTGTAATAGTGTTTATAATATCAAAAACTTCAAATCATTTGGCATGCAACTGAGAAAATGTTCTTGAATGTAAGTAAAAAAAGATTAAGGAAGGTTAAAATAATCCACTTTCAGAGGTTCAGAGGAATAGAGAAGTTAGGGGAAATAAAATGAAAATACAGTCTTTCAGGTCAGGTTAGTGCCTCAGTAGAAGTATCAGACCTGGAGTCCAGAGAACCTGGTTTCAAATTTAACATCAGACACTCCCTAGCTCTGTAATTTATATCCTAGGAGACTGTCCTGGGGTTAGTGAGAGGATAAGTGACTTCTTACCCACGAATTCATAACTACTGTTTTTCAGACACAGGACTTAAATCCTGGTCTTCGACTCTATGGTTGACTCTGCATCTAAGTCTTTGTGAAAGACTAAAATAATTAAATGATCCTTGAGCTTCTAAGAAAAAAGTCACCATAGCCTGTATAACCTCTCTTTCAGCTTTTTGACATGGTCCTTTGATAGTCCAAACTCTTATTGTCATTAATTTTTTACTTATGCTTTAAAAAAACTTTTATGTTTCTAAATCCCAATAAAGTATCGTTTAAATGTTATAATTCATAAATAGCTTAAGTACACTAATCTGGATAGTCAGGGCAAATTGGAAAACCAGGTTATGTTTTTGACTCAGAGGGTGGGGAGGAGGTAGAGTTGACACAAGCATATCCTGCTGAGCTTGTCCAGATTATTTGGATGTTACATTTAAGCACAAGAAGGCAAGACCATAAATGTGTGAAATGTATGGAGTAAGAACTAAATGTCATCATGAGTATTTCTTCTGTTGGTTAAGATTTGAGTTTTGTATCTGGCAGTTGGTAGACTTGTAAATAATTGTAAGATCTTAGTTATCCAACATGCTTAGTAAATAGATTCTTCAAGTCACAGCCCAAATTTGGAGTTTTCCTTGATTTCCTTCTCCCTCTTATCCCTGCCAGTTACATCCTTTAAATTTTATCATGACAATATTTCTCCTAACCATCTTTTGACTTAACCATTTAGTTCCACTGCCAGAGCGGGTCTGGTCTTTGTTACTTTGTTACTTTGATCACAAATATGATCCAAAAGGCAATAATTCAAAAAGTCTTCAGATTCTGGTCTATCATCTCTCCTATCACCACTCCTTCTGGCTTACCATACACATCTCTGATAGGTCCTACTTCTGATCTTGTTACTCCATACTACTGAATGAATGTAGACTTTTTAGCCTGGCAGCCAAGAATGGGTAGATTTGGAGTCAGGGGACCAGAACTCAAATCCGAGTTCTGTAAACAGTCTCTGAGACCTTGAGCAAGTCATTTAATCTCTTAGCCTCAGATCCATAAGAGAAGAGGATTGTATTCTCTTAAGTTTTGTTCCAGCTCTTAAATCTCTGCCCATTATGACTTCAGCCCATCTTTTCCTGACGTATCTCACTAGTCTATAATCTGTTCCAGCACAATTGAACTGTTTAGTGCCTCCAGAGTTCACTCTGTGCTTTCTTGTCTCTATGCTTGGGAGCTTCTATCATTTATATTCCTTCATCTCTGCTTACTGAAATCTTGCAGAATTTTCCAAGTCCAGCTCAAATACCAGCTCCTACCAGGTGATCATCATCATCATCATCATCATCATCATCATGAAAACTAACTTTTAGTTTGGTAGCACAGTGGAAAGATCACTGGGCTTAGAATCAGGAATACTCATCTTCATGAGTTCAGATCCACTCTCAGACACTAGCTCTATGGCAAGAAATTTTTCACCTCGTTTGCCTCAGTCTCATCTGTAAAATGAATTAGAGAAGGAAATGACAAACTCCTTTAGTATCTTTGCCAAGAAAACTCCAAATGGGGTCAGAGTTGGACATATCTGAAAAACAGCTAAACCAACATTCACATAGCTTTATATGCTAAGTGCTTTACAAATATTATCTCATTTTATCCTCACAGCAACCTAGGAGGTTGGTGGTATTATTGTCTTTATTTTATGGTTGAGGAAACTGGGATAGTCAGAGGTTAAGTGACTTGCCCAAGGTCATACATCTAGTACCTGCCTCGGATGGGTTTTGAACTTAGGTTTTCCTGACTCCAGGCCCAGCACTACCTAGTTGCCCCTGATCTCTAGGCAAAAACAACCTTCCAGTAAACTGTCAAGACCACATTTCATGAAATCTCTGAACACTTAATTTCCAATAATGCTGCCTCTTGCATGGGCATTTACCAGGAGCACTGTCTTATTTGTAGTTGGAGAGGATTGAACTTGAAATTAGACATTATTCAAATGCTGCCCTGGACAGTAGCTGTTTGCTGAACCTGTTTCCTCTTCTGTAAAATAGAAATAATAGTACATGTAGCACCCACCTTAGAGATCATTTAGTCAAACCTCTTCATTTTGCAGAATGAAGTCCAGAAAGCTGAAATGATATGGCCAGTTACACAGCTGGTAGTGACAAAACCAAGGCCGCATCTGATAGCTTTTCTCTCCAATTCTGTGCTTTCAGCATTACCAGGCTCCATCCTGAAGCCACTATTATAAGCATCTCTGAGTTGTTATGGGAGGAGAAATTCTAGCTCAACTGCTGAGAATTTAGCTAGTAATGCATGGGCAAGTTAGTTATACCCTCAAAGGTCCCTTCTCTCTAAACAATTTTTTTTCCTGCTCTGATAGTAAGGTCCAAGATTTCTGTCCCTGCCTTAGCTAATGAGGAATAGGTTAAGGATAGACATATTGGTGATGTTAGCTTCTTTTTTATTTTTCCCTCCAAAGTTTTTATTGTGAACTTAACAAACATATAAAGAACACAAAAGTTGAGAATTGACTATAAAACCATGACTTTCGTGTGTGTATATATAGATATGTATATAGTTTATTTCTAAGAAATAATTAAATTTTTTCAAAATTTACTTCTTTAATAAACATTTGATTTATCTCCCCAAGTCTTTCCTACATTTGTGGGGGAAAAGAAAACTCTTATAACAAATATGCATAGTCAAGCAAAGAAGCAATCAGTGGTAGCATGCTTCTTTATCAATCCCCTACCTACAATCATCCTTGCATTCATTAAAATTCTGGAAGCTTTTCAGAGTTGTTTGTTATTACTATTATTATTATATTACTATTGTTGTTGCTTCATAAGTTATTCTTGACCTTCCCCTTACTTTACTTTCATTTCATGTGAGATTTATACAAATCTCTTAACGTTTTTATGAAATCTGAACTTTTAACTTAGTGATAGGTTTTTTTGGTTAACAAGAAAATTTTATGAACATTTAGGTCAGTGATTCCCAAAGTGTGTGTCACACCCCCACCCCCATGGGTGCTGCAGCAATCCAGGGGGGTGGTGATGGCCACAGGTGCATTTATCTTTCCTATTAATTGCTATTAAAATTTTAAAAAATTAATTTCCAGGGGGCTAAGTAATATTTTTTTTTTTGAAAGGGGCGGTAGGCCAAGAAAGTTTGGGAACCACTGATATAGGTTAATAGGTCTGTGATATATTTTTTTGTTTCGATATAATTTTCTGTGTTTTGTTTATATACTGTATATTAAATTCTGGGGCTTCTAACAACAGATGGTATACGTTGTCATTTCTTATGAAATAATATTTCACTATATTCATGTACTATATAGTTTGTTCTGTCATTCCTCCATTTGATAGACACAATTTATTTAAGTTCTTTACTACAACAAATAGGGTGGACTATAAGTATTTTCCTTTTACTCCATCTTTGATCTCTGTCATATATTCCTAGTACGATGGTATTGTTAAATCAAAGGATATACATACTTTAGTAACTTTTTGGATAAAGTTCCTAATAACATTTCAGAATGGCTAGACCAGTTCACAGGTCTACCCAGAGTATTATTATTCCTCTTTTTCTTGTTTTCCTTTTTTGCCATCTTTGCTCCTCTGGTGGTATGAAGTGGAACTTCAGTTTTAATTTGCATTCCTCTTATTAGTCCTCTAGCATTTTTTCATGTGATTGTTGATAGATTGAATTCTTGAGAGTTATGTATCCTTTGACAATTTGTGAATTGAGAAGTGCTTTTGCTATATATTTGAATCAATTCCCTATGTGTCTTGGAAATAAATTGTTAATAATATTAAGTAGCAGTTATTTGGAATGTCAAAGTTTGCAAAGCATTTTGGAAGTATTATCTCATTTGATCCTTATATCAACCCTGGGAGATGGTTAGGCACCATTAATATCCCTATTTTATAGATTAGAAAACTAAGGCAAACAGATGAAATGATTTTCCCAGGGTTGCACAGCTAGTAATGAGTTCAGGCTGGATTTCAGCCTTTTGTCAGAGAAATCTGATGCAGAGATACTATTTTATGCAATAATTGTCCTTTTAGGATTTTATTATCTGTAACCCTTATTTGGTCAAGAACTCTTTCTGTATCAGTTATAAAAGGCATCTCCTTTCTCTTACTTTATGAAATGATCTTTAAAAGTATGTCCAGGGCAGTGAGGTAACACAGTGGATAGAATACCAGGCACTTAATCCTGATTTCCACTTGCCACTCTTCTGTCTTAGAATTGCTAGTAAGACAGAAGGTAAGGATTTTTTAAAGAAGAAGAAATATGTTTATTTGGAGTTTATTGTGACATATGCTTAGCTATTTTCTACCAGACTGTGGGGGTTTTTTTGACAGTTTTAATTGAATAGAGTATTTACCTCAGTAGTTGGTACACTTGGTATTATTTACCACGGCTACTGTGTTAAATTGCTTCTTGCCTAATTTGTTGTACTTATGAATTTTTCAATTTTTTTAACTAGTACCAAATAGTTTTGAGTACTGCTTTGTAATATAGCTTGAGATCTAGGCTATTAGGCCCCTTTACTTCTAACTTGAATTTTAAACTAATGAAATTTTGTTTCTTTATTTTTGTCTTCTTACTTTGACAAGGAATAACTTTTTGTATCTTAATTGAAATCCAAGATATGGTTGATAGTATTAGCCAGCTAATACTAACATTATATAAGGATCTGACTCTGAAACTGGCCTTTGTCATCCACTTATTTGCATTTCTAAAGTAAATTTTTTTGTTCTAATTTTATATTCTGTTGAAAAAGTATATGGATTCTTTTCAGGTTTAACAAATATTTTTGGTTAGTTATTTTTGTTGACATTACCTGTAATTAGGACTTTATGTATAAAACATACAACCTTTACTTTTGGAAGCAAATTTTAGTTTTAGCTTAATTACATTTGACTGGTAAACAATAAAATTATTTCATTTCTTATATGCAGATCCAGACATTTAATGTGGAAGCAGCATGCCAGACTGTGGAAGATTTAACGAATGGGGTTGTGATGGCCCAGGTGCTTCAGAAGATGTAAGACCAAATGTCTTTATGCATGCATAGTAAAAACTTAAATATACATAATTATTCTGATGCTAGGTTTCTTAAAGATTAAAAAAAACTGAATTGGCCAGTATCATAAAATTTAGCTGTAGTTGTGAAGAAACAGATAGTTAGAAGGTATAGTTTCAAATTGCACTTTAGAAAGGCACAATTACATTAATTTAGCTACTATAGTACATTGCAGAGAAATGGCTATCTCTTGGTGTCTAATAAACTGGGCAATAACTTCATTATTTTGGATAAGTGAATGGCTAAATATAAACATGGTAATGTTTATACAGAGAATAATATGAGTCAACAAATGCATCTTAGAATGAAAGTCTATATTCTGTGCCTAGCTTCTTAAAACTTTTAACCTAGTAGTTTTTTTGGTTTTGATAGAATTATACAAGAATGAGGGCCTTTGATAACTTTTTAGTATGATGTGATTTTTTGTGTTGTATTTAATTCTGAAGTCTTTCTTTTCTTAAATTCATTAATAGTTTTGATTTTAAAGCTCTCATGTAATTGGCACATCAGAGAGAAGTTTCTAGATGTGTTAAATTCTGTTGTAAAAAAAGATCCTATTGAAAAACATTTTTAATATTTTATTTTTTTGCCAATTATGTGTAAAAATAATTTTCAACATTAAAAAAAATTTAGTTCCAAATTTTCTCCATCCCTGCTTTCCTTCCTTCTCTCTTCCTTTCCCAAAACAGCAAGTAATTTGATATAGGCTATATGTATGCAGACATGCAAAACATATTTCCACATTAATCATATTGCAAAAGAAAATACAAACAAGAAACAAAGGAAGAAGAAAAATAAAGTTTTAAAAAGTATGAGTTGATCTGCATTAGGACTCCAGCATTTCTTTCTGTGGAGGTGGATAGCATTTTTTCATCATGAGCCCTTTGGTATTGAATACAAATCATTTCCCTTAGGCAAGTCACTTAACCACAGTTGCCTAGCCCTTACTACTCTTCTGTTTTTGAACTAAGGGATACTTAGTATCAATTCTAAGACAGAAGGTAAGGTTTATTGTTTTAATTGTGATTGAGAGCATTTTTTTGTATGATTATAGATAGCTTATATTGACTCAGTGCTTTATATATTTGAGAAATGAGGCCTTTATCAGAAAAACTTCCTATAAACATTTTTCATGACCTCTTGACTTTTAACTTTAAAAATTCTTAAAGTTAGACTCCACTCCTAGGATGGAAGAGGCACTATCCCAAGCTTTAGGGTTTTTTACAGCTTCTTCTAGAGCTATTTCTGGGAGCTACACGTTTTTGCTTCTTCTCAGGTAGTATACTCTCTAAAGAGTTAGTATTCACCTGGCCTGTGCTCTGGTCTGCAAGTGGCCACAGTCACTCTCCTCTAGAACTCTGAGCAGGGTCCCTACTTCCCTGCAGCCATAAGCCCTGGTTTGCTAGTGTTCTTCCTTGCCCTGGGACTGAGAATCAGGACTGCAAACCAGATCTGCGTATAAGCAGTGCAACAGAGTCCTACACCCAGTGCTAGCAAAGGGACCCTTGTAATCTCCTTCTGACCCTCTTACTGTATGTGGACTGAGAACTCAAAGCTGCTGCTATTGATTCAGTTGCTCCCAAGGCCTCCTGCTGGCTTGCTGAGGTACAACCTGCCCTTACTGTAGCCTGCTCTTCACTGTGCTCCACTCCTACCTTGTGAAAAAAAAAATAATGAAAATGTAGGTGATATAGGTATTAATAGGTATTAATGGGTTGGTCGTATAGAGATTGAATGATGTTAACTGATTTTTCTAGGTTCTTAATAGTTCTTGGGCCAGTAATTTAAATCCTATTGATCTGGGTAAGGATTTCAGGGAGAAACTTGGTAGAACAGACCTTTCCTACTGACTTAACTAAGTTGTCTTGGGGGAAACTTTTACACTCTCTTTTTGTCTTTGATTCTTCTACTTCAGAATTCATTTTGAGGTATTATAAAGTTGTTTGGAAGGGAATTTGAGAGAACTCGGGCAAACCTCTTGCCTTTTTTCTGCCCTCTTCCTTAAAGTCCTATGCTAAGAGTAGTTTAATGACCTTGGCAATAAGTGATAGGGTTCTTTGGATTTGATTTCCCTTTTAAAGACCTTTTACTTAAGCTTAAAAGTCTAACATATATGCCCCTCCTGGATATCCACTCATTCACAAGATCTTGTGGCTTCTATCACCACAACATTTCCCATTATTTTTCCTTTGTACTCACATTACCAGTTCAGTGGCGATTAGAAAAATAGCTTATATTTTAGGTGTCCTTTATGCATCACTTCCACCATTGAGTGGTTTCCATCTGTACATGGGCACACGCACATGTACACTTTCCTAAAGGACCTCTCAATCAGCAGAGAGCCTCCTTAGAGGCTTCTGTCAGCCCTTATTGCCTTTTGCTTAACCAATTGCAATAGCCTCCTAAACAGTCTCCAGTCCTCCAGTTTCTCTCCCCATTCTAATTCATCCTCTAAATCTACACAGCTAAGCAGTGATTTTTCTAAAGTATAGGTCTAACCTTCTGACTCTCCTACATAGGCTCTCTATTGCCTCTACATTAAATATAAGCTTTGGGGGGCATTTAAAACCTTTCCCAATGTGGTCTATTTTTGTTTCCCTCCACAAATACTGACTGCATTTGAGCCATACTACCCTCCTTGCTGTTCTTCACAGACCATACTTGGTTTCTGCCCATTACTGTTTATCTCTCATAGTACCTACGTGCTAACCATTGTGGTAAATGCTTTTTACAAATATCTTATTTAATCCAGAAAAATACACTATGAGATAGGTGCTTTATATTATCCCCATTTTTAGTTGGGGAAACTGAGGCAGAATGATTTAAATGATTTACCCAGGTTTTCACAGCTAGTCAGATTTGAATTCAGGCCTTCCTGACTCCAGACCCAGTGCTCTATCCATTGCATCATGGATTGTGTGTGTGTATATATGCACATATGTATATATTAATATATTATAGATACTCCAAAAAATGCCTGTTGACTAATTGAAACATTTGAAAATTTGATAGTTTTATTACTCAAAAGAATAAATTCACTTTTTTAAAATGTAATTATCATTAAAAAAAAAAACCAAACATAAATCTATTTTATCCTCTCTTCCCACCCCAGTCTCCAGCTTTATGGGGAAATAAAAGAACAAAATCCTTACAGAAAATATACATAATCAAACAAATTCTTGAATTGACCACATCCAAAAAAAAGTCTCATTTTTCACCACGTCCATTACTTCTCTATCAAGATGTAGGATACTTCCTCAGACATACTGTGGAATTTTGGTTGATTACATTGATCAGAGTTCTTTAAGTCTTTAAAAATTATTTATATTTACAGTGTTGTTATTAAATAAATTGTTGTCCAGGTTCTGCTCATTTCACTATGAATCGGTTCCTATAAGCATTCCAAAACTTCGAAACTGTTCCTTAAATCATTTCTTATAGTGGAATGTTATTCCATTATATTAATATACCATCATTTAAGTAATTTTCCAATTGATTGAAATCTCTACTTTCTAATGCTTATAATAACAGAGGGGACTGCTTTAAAGAAAATTGTGTACATAATTATGCTTTTTCTCTTTCATTGTTCTCTGAGGTATGGGAATGGTATCACTTGAGTCACAGAGTGTACACAGTTTAGTAACTTTTGAGGGATAATTTCAAATTGCTTTTCAGAATCCTGGATCAATTTTCAGCTCCACCCTTAGTGTGCTTCTTTTCCCACATCCCCAGCAACATTTTCTTTTATTGTCATCTTTGCCAGACTAATTGATATGAGATGGAACCTCAGAGTTGTTTTAATTTGCACTTCCCTAATCATTAACAATTTGGGGAGCATTTTTTCCATATGAATTCATTTCAGTTAGATTTTTTAATTCAACAAACCCTTTATTAAACCCTTGCCATGATCTAGACACTAAGCTGTGTATTAGCAATATAGTGGCAAACAAAAATTATTCTGTCATCAGGACCTTAAATTTTTTTGGGGGGGACAGGGATAAGTAATATTTACACAGATAAGTAAATACATGATAATTTATAAATAAAATATATAATTTTATAAAGGGAGAAAGTATCCACAAGTAGTAGTAGGGTAGGGAGAATGGTCAAGAAAGGCTTTCCTAGACACGGTATGGGAAAGCAAAGAAGTGAAGAGGGCATGCTTTCCAGGTAGATAGGCAGCCTTCCCAGTGCTGCAAGAGGCATGAGAGGAAATGCCTGTTTGGGGCTTAGGAACTTAGCTAATTTGGCTAAAAGGTAAAGGTAGAAAGAAGAATGAGATAAAGAAAGGAAAGGAAACTGTGAAGAGTTTTAAATGCCCAGCTGAGGAGTAAACAGTGAGAAACTACTGAAACTTCTTCACTTCACTAGTGATATGGTCAAACCTGTGCTGTAGGAAGATTTTTTTTTTTTTTTTTTGGCATTTATTCAGAGGACAGATTGGAGAAAGGATAGACCGGAATCAGGGAAAACAGGCAACAAATGACAGTGGCCTATATGAGGGTGTTGATAGTGTGAGTGGAGAGAAGAAAACAGATGTTAAAAACATTGTGAGTGTAGATTTAAAAAACTGGCTGTGGGGGAGTGAGAAAAAGTAGAGAGTCAAAGAAATTCAAGATTAAGAATGTAAATGACTGACGAATGAGAAACTAGATGACACACTGGATAGAGCACTGGGCCTGGAGTTGTGAAGACTTGAATTCAAATATGAACTCAAACATTTACTAGTTGTGCGACCCTGGACAGATTATGTAACCTTGGTTTGCCTTGGTTTTCTCATCTGTAAAATGGGAATAACAACACCTACTTCCCAGAGTTGTTGTGAGGACTGAATAAGATAATTGTAAAGTGTTTACAATATCTGGCACATATATATATATCTTGGCTATTATTATTAACAGAAAGAGAGAAGTTTGAAATGAAGGGCAAGTCTTGTTGGGAAGATCAGTGCTGTTACTGGGCACAAGATTAAGAGCTTCTGAGCTGTCCAGGTAGAGAATCCCAGGATATAGCTGGTGGTTTGGGACTTGACCTCAAGAAAGAGATTAGATCTGGCAATGATCTTAGGAGTCATCTTATCCAACCCCCCTTATTTTATTGATGAAGGCATTGAGGCACAGAGAGGTCATGTGACTTCCTCTCAGTCTTATAGGCACCAAGTGGCAGGGCCAGGATTCAAGCCTTGGCTGCCCCAAGATGATTGAATATACTAGGTAAGGAGATCACCAAGAGTGTAGAGATAGAAGAGAAAAGAACCTAGAATCCATACAGCTTTGGGGGACATGCATAGCTAGGTATAGGCATGAATGATGATTTCAGGACATATAGTCTTTATTGAATAGGACACTTGATAACAGCAGTCAGATTTGAGTGTGTTTTTTTTAGAAGATGAAGTTGAAATTGAAAACAACAAAGGACAAGGACTATCACAACCTGTCAGACTCTGTTTGTATTTTGTCTGTGTTGTAAGTTTTGGTGGTTACTACTGAATTCTTGATTGACTTTGTTGTACCCAACTAAGTCACCTCCAGGGTCTTGTTATAGCCTTTAGGATCAATTATTAACTTTTCTCTTTGGCTTTTCACAATCTGTCCCCAATTTACCTTTCCAACTTTGTTGTATGTAACTCTTTTTCCCACATTTTACAGTGTAGCCAAGTTAACCTTTCTGTTCCTCACATGTAACACTCCATCTTTAAGCATTTGCCCTAACTTCTCAGGTCTGGAATAAATTGCAACCTCAGTTCCACCTCATAGTGTCCTACTTTCCTTCAAGAATGCCTCAAGCACCACCAGAATTCTACATGAAGTCTTTGTCAAGTCCCCTCTCATTTTTCCGATCATTGCCTAGTTCTTCTCAAAATTACCCTGTATTTATTTTGTATGTATCCTGGATACACATATGTGTGTGTGTGTTTTTTTTTTAATTTTGAATTTCTGTGTGCATATTTTGTGTATGTAGATGTGTTTATATATGTATTGAGGGCTCAGAATTCATTCTGTGTCGTTTTAAGTTGTCATTGAATACAGTAGGAATATAACAGGAATACGATAGTAATACTTCGGAGGTGATTTTTATTCCTAAGACTTATTAGTGTTACCTTTGAAGTTCACTAAAGTATAAACTATGTGATGGATGGTCTTTTTGAGATGCTGCCTTGGTTTTCTCATCTATAAAATGGGAATAACAACACCCACTTCCCAGAGTTGTTTTTCTTTTTTTAGTCCATACCTTCTGCCTTAGAATCAATATTGTTTATTGATTCTAAGAAAGAAGAGCAGTAAGGGCTAGACATTTGAGATTAGGTGGCTTGCCCAGAGTCACACAGGTGGGTGTCTGAGTTCAGATTTGAACTTCTAAGACCTCCCATCTTTATCCACTGAGCCACCTAACTGCCCCCTGCTTAACTTGTTCATGCCAATAACTTTAACGGAAATAATGGTGTTCTGAGTTTTTTTGTGATTTGGTTGCTGAGTTAAATTTCTAATCTGTCTTATATTGTTTAGATCCTGGAGGTTCCAGTTGGAACTGGTTTAAACTAAGCCCTACAAATTCTCCCCAAGAAAAATTTGGAGAATAAATTTTTTAGGCCCTTCTAGGAATTGGGCTTCCTTCTTCCTTCCCACCAACCCTACCTTTCTTTCTCCTTCCCTTCTTTCCTTCCTCTCTTCCTCTCTTCTCTCTTTTCCCTATCCCTCTCTTTCTCAAAGACATTTCAATAGTAATGTTAAATGTTAAAAGCTTGAAATAGCAATAGAGGCACCAAACTGGTTATAGATTGAGTTTCCTTGAAGTATAGCCAGTTAATTTAATCTGCTTGTCTTTATTTTAAGTATAGGGTATGTAGTTATAATTATATATCATAGAAAGATCTATGCATATATTTATAGGTTTTTTAAAAGGTTATACTTCTCTAGTTAATGATAGTCTAATGTGATTTCCCCCTCTAGCTGAATTGCTGAAGCTGGTTTTCCTCTTATTTGAACTTCAACTGTTGATAAGGCTAATTGATATTATCTAAAATATTCTAGCTGGCACACATACAGTAGGGTTCTCATTTCTTTACAATTTTTCTTCTTCCTTTCCCTTGCCCAAAGTTTGACTCCTGCGTCAGATTCTGGGACCAGCAAGAGAAGGCACTTACAAGAAACCCTTCTTCCCTTTTCTCCCAGCCTTACCTTGTTCTCTTGGCTAAGTGATCTCTCCTGCCCATATGGTAGAGAATTCAGAGCACCTGCTCAGTTCCAAACCTCATGCCTACTTCCTCCTTCCAAATACTGGTGGGTTGGGCTCCCATTCTCCAGGGCTCTACACAATGTCATGGCTCAAACTATTTGAGCAATATTCATCTATGATGCCTTTGGTAAGATAGAGAACAACTGGGCCTTATTATCTAACCTGCCACTATGCCCTTGGAGCACTCAGGCAGGCATTGCCATTTCACCTGCCGATAGCTTCTAAGCACTCCCTGAACCTTGCTAATAGCTTTCATTTGTACCCTTAGAACTATTAGACTTTTCTAGCTGTCCTACAGCTAAATCATCCTATATTTGTCATCTCCCTAAATTAGAATGTGATCTCGTTTTGGAACATTGGCTAAGTAGGGTTGCAAAGGAGCTGTTTCATTTGATCATATGTGAATTTGCCAGCTTGAGCAGAAGTTAAAATGGTTTGAGTTTCATTTTACCAAGATCTCCAGGCACTTGAGTATAGGATAAAGGAAACATCTGATTTGCTTTCATAACCCAAATGAGTTGACAGTTAATAGAGGAGCAATGAGTAATTGTATTATCCTAAGGGAAAAGAATGATGACCAAGTGTGTCATTTTACTGGGGGCCGGGGGTGGGGGGGGGCGGGATTTCAGTAAAAAAAATCATCCTTTATTTTAAGTGTCAGAATTGGACTCTCTACCTAGGCTGTGTGAACAGTTTCCATTTTCCATTTAGACCATTTTACTATAAATAGGGATTTTTTTTCGTATTATTTATTTAGCATTTCCCTTTTTTGTGTCTTTAAAGCTTTTGGATGCTTTTTTTTAGTTGACCTCCAGACAAGTGTGTCTGTAGTTTAAAAGAATAAATTGCATTATTTTTTGCCAAAAAAAAATATTTCAATTTAGTGTAACAAGTATTTGTTAATTAAGTAAGCAATAGAAGATTATGGATAGTGGATGGAGAGCTGAGTTTGAGGGACCTGGATTTCTTTAAGTCAGAGTGGAATCTTGGAAGGATGTTAGGAAGAGAACTTTCTCAAGGAACCTTGGGAAAGGCAGTTGGACCAAGAATAACTCTAGACTGTCCTGAATAAGGAAGGTTGTTCAAGGAGCTTGCACTGTGAGTTGGAGAAAATCTGGTGAATTTATTTCTTGGAAAACATCCTAGCAGACAAGAGTGGTTACAGTTCCTCTGTTTCACCAGTTGGTGGTAGGAGAGAACAGCAGCTTAGTGGTGGTGTCAGTGAAGAATTCTGACAGCCTGAGTACATCTGAGCTGAAGGAAGAAATCCAATTTTAGTCTTATTACCATTTATAAAATTATATTTAGATTTAGGATAGAAAGATAGATAATTGGGGAATTTAGTTAGATAGTGTAGAATAAGGAGGATTTCCTTTTGGTAATCATAAAGCCATCTCTCACAAGACAGATTTTTGGGAAATAAAGTATGGTTTTATTAGTGTTAGGGAATATTTTACTTTAATTATCTTGTTTTTCCTTTTCCCTTTTTTACCATTTTAAAAAGTTATAATAAATAGAGTTTTACATAAATAACTGAGCAGGATTTTTCTTCAACTGCTTAGAACCACCATCTATTTTCAACTGTCAACCCAGGATTATATCAAATCAAGAGCCTGTCCATAATAATAAAACTATTGGTAAATACAAATAACCAATAAATAATAAAGGTCAATATACCTTATTACAGCTGGTTATTACATTATATAATTTGTGGAAATTAGTGTTTAATAGGATAAAATCCTCAGGCCCAGACCTGAATGAAAAGTTGATGAGTCGTGTGGATTAGCCATCTAATAATTCCATATAACATAGCCTTTTGAGCAATGGAGAAAATGGCACAGCTGTATGGTTTTAGACTTGGGGTCACAAACTAGCCTTAAATATGAGCCCTATCTCTGTATGACTGTGGATAGTATCATGTGACTTTGGTTGCATTACTCTGACCAGTATAATAGTCATAAATTTCTCTCAGTATTTTGAAATAAATAATTACCATCTAATTTTTTGGATATCTGTGATATGCATGTTGGAAAAAAGAAAGATCACTTTAAAAAAAAAAACACCCTATGAGCTTAAAGTTAAACCCAAGGCCTTTTTTATTTGTATTTGGTAATGTTGAAGATTAGATAACTTTAGTATTAATGTTGTTTAAACTTTGCAAGAAATGCTTGGGTCTGTTTTCTATATTTGTTTACAGTATCATTTATAAGCTTGGAATAATCCTAAACTTTTCATGAACGTTAGTTATTTTATAGCTAGTCAAACTTCCAAGGGAAAGATAAAACCTATATCCATTGTTTGCCTATTTAAAAAAAAAAAAAAGAAAGAAAAAGAATATGAGCTTCTTGAAAACATGAGCTGTCTTGGGGGCAGCTGGATGATTCGGTGGATTGAGAGCCAGGCCCAGAGACAGAAGGTCCTGGGTTCAAATGTTGCCTCAGACACATCCTAGCTATGTGAGCCTGGGCAAATCACTTGACCCCCATTGCCTAGCCCTTACCACTCTTCTGCCTTAGAATCAATTGATTCTAAGATAGAAGGTAAGGGTTAAAAAAAAAAAAAAAAAAGAACTTGAGCTGTCTTTTCTATCTTTATCTATCCCCATTACTTAGCATAGTGCAGGGCATGTACTAACTACTTGATAAATCCTTTTTATTTTTTTAGAGATTTTTTTTCATTTTACCAATTACATGTATTAACATTTTTCAACATAAGTTTTCTGAAGTTATAAGATACAAATTGTTTCTCTTCCCGTTTTTGGAGATGTTAAGCAATTTGATCTGAGTTATACATGTAATATCATGCAAAACCTATTTTCATATTCAGTATTGTAAGAAAATATTCATGTAAAATCAAAACCCTAAAATAAAAACATAGATAAACTAAAATGAAAAATAATATGCTTTGATCTACATTCCAACTCTTAACAGTTCTTTCTTTGGAAGTGGATAGCATTATTTGTCATAAATCCTTCAGAATTGTCCTGTATTTCCAAGAGTAACTCTGTCTTTCGTAGTTGATCATCCTGCAATATTGCTTTCACTATGTACTTCATGTAGTTCTATCTAGCTCTTTCTGAAAATCATTCTGTTCATCATTTCTTACAGCACAATAGTATTCCATCACCATCATATACCACAATTTATTCAGCCATTCCCCAATCAGTGGACATCCCCTCAGTTTCCAATTATTTGCCATCACAAAAAGGGCTGCTATAAATCTTTTTGTACAAGTAAGTCCTAGATTAAAAGGTATGTACCGTTTTATAGCCCTTTGGGCATAGTTCCAAATTGCCCCCCAGAATGGTTAGATCAGTTCATAACTCCATTAACAATGCATTTGTGTCCCAATTCTGCCATATCCTATCCAACAGAGAAGCCCTTTTTTAAAAAAAGAATCATTTTATATATATATATATATGTATATATATATATATATAACCAGATATTTAGTCATTCTGATGTTGACTACACAAATCATTATCCAAAGATGCTTTAGTTGAATATTCTTCTTTACCCAAAATCTTTTCCACTAACCCATTAACCAGAGCTGTCTCATATTAATTGTATGCCTTGAAATGTAGCCACTGAAGTTTTCATATGAGTTTTGTATCTTTTGAATAACCTTTTTATACAAAGGGCAATAATTGGCCTTAGTGTTACTACTTTTGCTCTTGGTATGTGAAGTTCATAAAGACTGACTAGAAAAGTCATACCAATGCTTTAAATGATATATATTCATGGCAGATATTGTCCTTGATTTTGACAGAATTTTGTTGTGCTTTAAAAAAAATAGTGTATTTTACTTTATCCCCTATCAAAAAAGTTGACTGCTTCCTTTTTAGACTCAAGGTTAAATTAGAGGTTGATATCCTTTCCAACCTTTAATGCAAGAAAATTTTTTGAGAGCCAAAAGGTATCTTGACACAACATATGTGGCTACAAAATGGAAAAATAGAGCAGAAAGACTAGAAGGAAAAAAAGGGGAGAGACAGAAAGAAGAGAAAAAAGGGCAAGAAAAGGAATGGAAGGGCATTAACAACATTTTCTTTTGTTATTACTTGATTACATTATTTCCTTCAGTTTTGTTCTTTTCCCTTGTTATGTAGCTCTCCTACTCATCTGAGTAATTGTTGCTCCCTTTATTGTGAGAGAGGGCACAATCAGACAGTAAGTGCCTGAGTACTTGGAGTACAAAGAAAGGCAAAGATAGTCCGAAATCTCAAGGATTGTTCACAGACTAATGAGAGCAGTGTGCGCACATCTATGTACCAATAAGGTGTGTGTGTGTGTGTGTGTGTGTGTGTGTGTGTGTATGTGTATGTGTATATATATATATGTATATATATATATATATATTGGACATATTGGAAATAATCTCTAGGATGAAGGAGGATTGGCCAAGGTTTCCTGTAGAAGGTGGGATTTTAACTGGAATTTGAAGGAAGCCAGGAGGCAGAGATGAAGGGGGAAACATTACATTAATGGGGAACAGTCTGGGAAAACAGGAGATGAAATGTGTTATATCAAAAGAGGCCAGTGTCACTGGATCAAAGGGTATGAGAAAGGATGCAAGAAGACTGGAAAGATAGAAGGGACTAGCCTATTAAGAATTTTAAAAACCAATCTTGGGATTTTATATTTGATCTTTGTAGATTATAAGTAAAAAATGAGTTTACTGAGTTGAGGTAGAGAGGTGATATAATCAGATGCATGCTTTATCTAAATTATCTAGTTTTAGATCGGTGATTCCCAAAGTGGGTGCCACCGCCCCCTGGTGGGTGCTGGAGCGATCCAGGAGGGCGGTGATGGCCAGAGGTGCATTTGGGGGCGGTGAATAACTCTTAAGGAGGTGGTGATAGTATGTGACAGGGGGCACTAAGTAATATTTTTTCTGGAAAGGGGCAGTAGGCCAAAAAAGTTTGGGAACCACTGTTTTAGATGATTGCTGACAATTGGAGGATGGACATAGTGAGGGGAGACTTTTAGCAGGAAGACCAACCAGCAGGTTATTGTAATAATCAAGGCCAGTGATGGTGAACCTTTTAGGGACCCCATGCTGGGCCCTACCCCCATATGTTGGGGGTTCAGGGCCCGGCATCCCACTCCTCTCCCTACTCCCTTCCCCCCACTCCCTGCCTCCTGGAACCACCAGAACCTGTTGGGGAGTGTTATGGATAATATTGATCTTATTAAGATATTGATATTGATGACCAGTTGATATTGATAGACTAACACTGTCATGGAGCTCTAGTTGAAGGCAGTTGATGAACTAGCTATAAGCAGCTTAATCCAATATTTATTACTTATTTCTATGAGAAGAGGCAGGGACAGGAAAAAGAGGTAGGAATAAAGCAGGATCTATTAAATCTAAAACTAAGATTTCTAACTATAACCCCAAACCCCTCTGTCCCGCAAGGGACTGTTTCTTGTTCACCAGAGTGAACCTACACTGATTCTTACTATCTAAAGATTAAATCTATTTAACTAAAGCTATCCTAATAGATGATCTTGAAATTATATAATTCTCCTTAAATTATCTTTAAAATTTCATTGGCTGCCTCAAACTAATTGTCAACTAATGACAGTTAGGAATGGTCTCTTTTCCACTCTCACAGCATGAAGCTTGAAACTGATGCTGCTTCAGCAAGAGGAAGCAGCCCCCCCCCCCCCCACCACCACCACCTTTCTCTCTCAGAGAAAATTGCTCACTTCAACCAATCTTCTTTAGATAAAAAGGTGTTTCTTAACTTCTCCAAAGTTAACTCTCATGAAAATACTTCACAGATTGATCCAAGCAAATCTCCAGCCACCTGCTCCAAGCAAAGAAGCTCCAGGGAGTATCCAGTTCTCTGTCTTTTCTATCTTGCAATTCTTTTAAAGTGATCCACAGACAATTCTGCTCTTCCCTGCTTAAAGGAGCCAAAGTAAAAAACTTTAGTCTCTAGACTAAATCCTTACTTTTAACTAGGTTAATTAGCTAATTAAATTCTTATCCTAAGGGGGGGGCAGAATGAAGAGGCTGCTGCTGCTGAAGAAGGTGGGAGTTGGGGTATCTTGTAGCCACGGGGACCCACCCCTGCATCCAGCCTGAGGGGGAGGTGCCTTAGAGGCTGAGGACACACCCTACCCCATGTTCAGGGAGTGGGGCTGGTTCTCAGCCTGCTTGTTGGGCATAGGGGAAGCAACCTCCTGCAGCCATGGGGACCCACCCCTGTATCCAGCCTCCCCTGGGTTGCCTATTGGGCTGTGACCAATGTCTGGGGTGGAAGCAGGGGGGAGAGGGAGTGCAGTTAGCTTTTGGGGGGCAGGGTCAACCTTCCAGACTTGCAGCTGGCCAGGAATGAAGGAAGAAAGTAGAGATCTTTTAGAGGGGTGGGATGGGGCTGGGCTGGGAAGTGAGAAAGGAGATGACACTCCACCCCATCCCCTCCCCTTTGCAGCCCCTAGTCCCAGACTGGGGAGGTAGAAAGGGAGGAGAGTGTCCTGAGCTCTTAGCTCTGTGGATGGAGTAGACAGGGAGGCCAGGTGGAGAGAGGGGGTAGGGAGCAACTGCCAGGAGGGGCCTGGACGTGCCCTCAGAGCCGTCTCTGCGTGCTGTCTTTGGTACATATGCCATAGGTTCAATTCATCATCACAAGTCTAGGCCCAATAAGAAATGGTGCTGGCAGTATTAGAGAAAGGGCTCTTTTGAGAGTGTTATGGAGGTAAAATTCCTCAATTTTGGCAACAGATTGGATATAAGGAAATGAGATGAGAAATCTGCAAAAACATCTAGATTGTGAACCTGGAGGGCTAGGAGGTTTGTAGTTCCTGAGCAGTTAGAGTAGAACGAACACTTGCCATGGAGCCAGAAAGTCTGAGCTCTGACATTTAAAAGTATGATTTTGGATACATCATTAACTTTCCTGAGACTCTTTTTGTAAAATGGGGAAAAAATACTTGAAGTAACTTTCTCATTTTATCTCACTATAATATAATATTAATAGTTCTATTTGTAGAGTTTATCAGTTTGTAGAATGCTTTCCTTATGTATATTATATGTATATATCTTGTAAGATAAGTAGGTAGATAAATCATGCCATCTTCCTTCTGCTAGAGAAATAATGAACTTAAAATCTAGAATGAGCCATGCTATTTTGTACTTGATCAATGTGGAAATATGTTTTGCTGGATAATATGTTTAGAGTGATGGGTTTTTGGGTTTTTTATTCAAATGAAGGAAGAGACAGATAATACTGGTCATAAACATAAAATAATTTTTATTATTATTTTTTAAAAGGTAGATTTATAGACAGGCTAGATCTTTCATTGCTTCTGCTTAATATAATTGTCTCTTGCAATGGTGATTATTATTATCCTCATGTTACAGGTCAAGAAATTGAAAATCATATTGAATGACTTGCCCATAGTCATACAAGTAGTTATTCATCCTAGTCATCTTTATTTTCTCTCATCTGAATAATTTTTTTAAAAATTCATTATATTTAGACTACTACTGTGCCATAAGAAATGAAGAGCTGGTTAATTTTTAAAGACAGGGAAAGACCTATATGAAATTATGAAAAGGAAAACAGGCAGAATCAATAAGATATTATACAAAGCTACAGATTAATGTTTAAAGAATAATTTATGAATAATCTACGAACCTTTAAAGAAAAAACTGATCAATAGAAACATAAATGACAGTTTATATATACTTTTCTTTTTGTCAGATGATGCCTAGTGTAGGGAGGAGAGGGAAAGAGGGAGCTCTCTGGGAATTCTAATGTAACCAACAAATAAATTTAAATTTTAAAAAAAGTTAAATTTTACTATATAAAAATGTTAACAGTAAGTGTTATATTGAATAGATAATTACAGTAGCTCACCTTCACCAATAAGTCCCAGTTCATGAGGAAGCATTACAGCTCTGGGGAAAGAGCACTGAGTTTAGAGCCATGTGACCTAGGTTCAGAAGCCAGTTCTACCACTTATTGTTTGACCTTGCACAAGTAATCCTTGCTCCACAGGAGCTCACATTCTAATAGAGGGAAACAAGACATTAACATTTCAGCTACAAGTCATATGGCAAGGTCTAGTACTTAAGTGAAGTAGTAAAGCAAATGATGGACAGTGGAGTTGCACAGTAGGTAGAGCACTAGATCTGTAATCAGGAAAACCTGAGTTCAAGTTCAGCTTCAGACACTTCCTAATTATGTAAACATATGCAAAGCACAACCTCTGTTTGCCTCAGTTTCCTCAGCTATAAATTGGGAATTAATATGTTACCTCCCAGGTTTGCTGTGAGGATTGATTAAGATAATATTTGTAAAGCCCTGAGCACAGTGTCTGTACACTGTACATGCTTTGTAAATATTACTGTAATTCCTATTATTATTACTACTACATTTTCTTTAATGTCATTTGCATTGTGCTGTGCTATTTGACCAAGGATTTTGGTGGTAACTATCTCCTTTTGAAGTACTGGGGTCTGCATTACCTGCAGAAGCATCTGTCAAACTAGTGGGACCTCCTCCACAAGAGTGCTGCTTTTTTCCAGGGCTTTTGAGCATATGGTCCTGTGCTGTTTCCACCTGGGTCTGAGATGAAATAGTAGCAGTGGTTTGACCCACTTCACTTGACTTGAGTCTCTCTGGATGCCTTTCTACTCTAGACAGGTGTCAATGTGATTCATTGGTGGCAGGTATGTCAGGCTATTTCCACAGAGATTCTTCCCATGGTTAGTATCATTCCATTCTGTCTTCTCCAGGAGCTTGTTGTCTTTATTATCTCCATTCTCACTTATTTTCAGTCTGTTCCTGACTACTGCCTGTTTTTCTACTGCTTACAGACAATATGTCTCTCTCATTCTCAGAAGTGCTTCACTTGATCCACCTTTCCTACTAGCCATTGTCCTGTATCACTCTTCCTGTTGTGGCTATGTTCCTTGAGAAGGCCATCTACAGCTAAGTGCCTCCACTACTTTTCTCTCACTCTCTTCTAAATTCTCTTTAATTAAGTGACTTGACCAGTGTCACATAGCTAGGAAGTGTCTGAGGTTAGATTCGAACCTAGGACCTCCCATCTCTAGGCCTGGCTTTCAATCCACTGACCCACCCAACTGCCCCCAAAGGCCAGCACTTCTACATACACCATTTATAAAGGCTTATTCCTTTCTTCATTTTCTCCTAGCTTTTCCAACAAATTGCCTCTACTATCCTTATTCACTATCGCTCATTTCTTCAATTTCTCCCCATCTACTGACTTCTTTCCTGCAATCTATAAACATGTACAAATTCCTCCATCCTTTAAAAAAAAAAAAAAAGGCAAGCAGGACATTTACCTTGCCTGTAAGCTATCATTTTCTGTTTCTTCTTCCCTTTGTGACTAAACTCAAAAAAATTGTATGCACTCATTGTCTGCTTCCTCTCCTTTTTTTCTTCATTTTAATTCTTCCAAAGCCTGTGTCCGATTCACTGGAGTTTCTGTATTTTTGCTTAGTGTTCCTTGGTCCTCCTTTGCTCCATTTGCTCTTTGTTCATTACCTGGATAGAAGCTGTCAATTGTTCTTTTTTTCTTTTTCTGTTATTTACTCATATTTTTTTCCTTCTCCCCCCCCCTGTAAGTGGCTGTAATCTTAATCCTCCAGTTTGCTGGATCTGTGGGTTTGGGCTATTCTGTCTTGAAGGGGCTTCTTCTCTGCTCTGCTGATTGACTAGGTTAGGCTGATGGTATTAATGAGCCCTGAGGTCAGATCTTCCACAGCAGGCAGCAGAAGCTGAAGATATAGGCCATTACAGCTACTCTCAGTGCAGTCTATGGGGAAGGAGTGTTGGAGTTTCCCTGCCCTCTGAAGACTTATCTACCCTAGTGATAAGATTAAGCCAGGGCAGAGTTGTTTTGCAGAGCTGGATGTGCTTTGAGGCCAAAACCTTGAGGAAGGGGTGGGGGGGGGGAAATGGAGTGTTTTGGCCACGATTAGGCTGCCCTCTGCTGCCCTCTGTGCTTCTCCAGCTGCCTCTCTGCCGTCTGTGTTCAATTCTCTGGGCCTGGCAGAGCTGTGCCAGCAAGGCACTCCCTCCAGACTAGTGCCCTTGCCTGCCCAGAGATTCCTTCTTCCTTCCTTTCCCTTGAACCCGACAGTTCAAGAATTCAGGATTTTTTTGCATACCTTTTAAGTTGAATCCAGCAGGAGGATCCCCCAGCTCTGTCTTGTTGTTAGATTTGGTTTTCTGTCCTCTTGAAGCACTTTGTCTTTGTCTGATGTGGAGGGATTTTCAGAGGTCTGGATTTTTGCTGCACCTAAGCCAGTGGTTCTCAAACTTTTTTAGCCTACTGCCCTCTTTCCAGAAAAAAATATTACTTAACCCCCTGGAAATTAATTTTTAAAAAATTTTAATAGCAATTAATAGGAAAGATAAATGCACCTGTGGCCATCACCACTTCCCCTGGATCGCTGCAGCACCCACCAAGGGGTGGTAGCGTCCACTTTGGGAATCACTGATCTAAGCCGTCATCTTCCCAGAATTCCCTGAGATATTCCTTACTCTTCATTTGAAACAGCCTTCTCCAAAGTTACCAATGACCTTTTGTCAGATTTAATGGCCTCTTCTCAATCCTTGTCCTTCTCAACCTCTCTTCGAGCATTTGACATAATCAATCACCTTCTCTGGACTACTCTCTCCTCTCTGTTTTCATGAGACTGCTCTTTCTTGGTTTTCTCTCTGCTCCCAAATTCCTGCAGGCTTTCTCCTTTGCTCATTTTTTTTTTTTTTTTTTGGTCACAGCCACCAGCTGTGGGCATTCCTTGCCCTTTCCCAGGCCATATTCTCTTTTTTTGCTCTATTGTCTAACTTAGTGAACTTGTCAACTTCCATGAGTTCAATTATCTCTCTGCAGTTGGTTACCATATCTTTATATCTAGGCCTAGTCTCAGCTGAACTATCATCATACATCTCCTAATGTCTATTGGACATCATATCTATTGGATGTTAAGTAGTTATAGGCATCTCAATTTCAACATATCCAAAGTAGAACTCTTGCTCAAAGACCTCCCCACTTCTGAATCCTGCTGTTATTATTAAGAGGCTTTAACATTCTCCTGGTCACCCAGGCACTAAACCTTATACTCTACTCCTCACTCACATTCAGTGCTGAGCATATTTGGCACATAATAGATACTTATTAAATGCTTTTGACCAATTAACTTTTCACCTCACACATTCAACCTATTGTCACACCTTGTCTGTACTTTCATAACATCTTTCATATACATCCCCTTCTCTCCACTCATAGCTCCTACCCTGGCATAGTTTCTCATTACCTCACACCTGGACTATTGAACTAACCTTTTGGTTGGTCTCCCTGTCTCAAGTCTCTTCCCACACCAATTCAGCTGCCCAAATGTTTTGTTGTTTTGGTTTTTTCCTAAATCGCTGGATTAAATAACTTATTTTTAATAATGTTTTAAGGCCACAAAGTTCTTCATGTTAAAGTTCTCATTTTAATAAGAGCTAGCATTTATATAACTTTTTAAGCTTTGTAAAGTTTCACAAATATCTTACAACAACGCTGGGAGGTAGATGCTATTATTATCTCCATTTTACAGATGAAGACAGTGAGGCCAAAAGAGCACATAGGTATTGTCTGAGACCCAATAGGAACTCAGGGCTTTCTGACTCTAGGTCCTGAGCCCTTTCCGTTGTGCTGCCTAACTGCCTATTTTAGTCCTATAACAACCCAGAGAAGTAGACAAGGTAGGTATTATCCTTCTTTTACAGTTGAGGAAATTGAGGCTTACTTTGGAGACATTTAAGTGATCTGCCTACAGACAAACAGCTAGTAAGTGGGCAGAACCTAACCTTGTACCTAAATTTTTTCCAAAATCAGTTACCTCCATGGCACCACAGCTATCCCTATATATAAAAGAATTAGGATCTTGAATTTTAGCTTTAGTAGCTCAATATAGGGTAATTAAGGCTATATATATATATATCACCCTATGAAAAATTATGAGTGTTATTTCAAATAGCAAAATATATGATTGGATATCTCATGTCCAGAGTATAGAGATGACACCTAATTTTCTAATTACTTTGTGGTCAATTTCAGTAAATGAGAAATTAACTATAAGGTGATCTAAAACAGCCCTCAGAAATTCAGATAACATGTAAAATACTTTGCAAATATTAAGTGCACTAAAATTTATTGGACAGCTAGAAGCCATAGTTGATAGGGTGTCTGGTTTGGAGTCAGGAAGACCCGAGTTGAAATCTTGCCCCATTCACTAACTAGCTGTGTGATCCTGCGTAAGTCATTGACCTTGTTTGCCTCAGTTTCCTCATCTGTAAAATGACCTGGAGGAGGAAATGGCAAACCACTCCAGTATCTTTGCCAAGAAAACCTCAAATCACGGAGATTCAGACAATAACTGAATTCAACATCACTAAGATTTCTATATCTTGAACTTTTAATTACATCATTTTCTCATTTAAATAGGATACATGACTATAGTTTTTTAAATACTTCCAAATTAGGATGGTAAACAATTCCTCCTAGGCAAGAAGCTACTATTTTATTTAAGTATCAGGTGATGTGTCTTGCCCAAGGTCACAAAGCTAGTTGAACAAACCTGTGCTAATTTTGTCAAGTGCCCTTCAATCTAAGTCATGTTGTACCCTCTGAGAGGACAGGGACACAGTAGAGGCAGTTCTGGGTTTGGAAAGAGTAGACATGGGTTTGAATTTAGACACTTCATGACTTTGGGAAAATCACTTAATGTCTATGGACCTCAGCCCCTCTTTCTAAAATGAGGAGATTGACCTAGAATTAGACCCTTTACTGCTCTAAGTCCATAATATGATAAGTGAAAAATCTAGTCATGAGGATATTGTGATTAGGTAACATAAAGCAGATTTTACAAAACCAACTGGTTTTTATAGCACATATCAACTAGAAATCTGTCAACAAGGACTTTTGCATAATACATTGCAACCCAAGTTTTATACAGTTCTAAAGTGCTTCATTCTCAAAGGAATATTAAGTTATATTTAATACCTGATTTGTTTTTAAGGGCTTTTCAAATTACATTTATATTACTCATATACATATGTTTGCGTACTATAAACACCAGACTTCTTCTCTGATAGGAAAGGAAGGCCATTAAATTGTCCTTATATTTTCCAAATCTTAGGAATGTGTTGAGCCCCTAATCACCTTAATGTGCAAGGGATAGCTATATTGTTCTTAGTTTAGCCATAGGACTTTTCAAAGTGTCTTATGGTATATGTGGTTGGTATCTGATAACTTCATTATTGTTCTTCAGCAGTAAAGAAATCACTAAAATACTTTTATCTTTTTATTTACCAAGTAATGGTTTGCTTTCCTTTTGTTCAAATCTAGTAAGCATTTATTGAGCAACTAATATATATATATATATGTATATATATATATATATATATATAGTATTGTGTTAAGCCAGGCATAAAAAAACAAAGCAGGGGGAAAAGTGCCCACCCTCAAAGGAGCTTATTTTAGGTGTAATTTATGACTTGTTAATATAGTACATAGTTGCCAGAAGTTCAGCTGTATAAGGAGCTAGGTGTTTCAACTAATTGACTACATGTAGTAAGAATTAGTGACTACATGAGATCATCAATTCTTTTAAATTAAGAATTAATTTTCCTTAAAGTTATTATATAACTTCATGAATTTCTGAAGTATGAAAATCTAGTAAGTGATTTCTTTTGAATGGTCTGTGACTTCTACTTCTACTCACATTCGTGAAATGCTTGAAGATTACAAAGGGCAATTCCTGTTTTAGTTTATAGACTATTTAGATCCCTACTACCATCTCTGCTATAGTCAGTGCTGGGAGCTCAATGGCAAATAAGAGTAACTTAAATTCATGTGGCGTGTTTCAAACCTGAAAAAAGTTCATCTGTATATATTTCGTTAATATTAATTATATTTAAACTTTGTGTTTCCCACTTGAAAGAATACATTAAAATGTACATAGTTATTAATTTTATATATATACATGTGTATTTATTTACATACATGCACTAATGTAGGAGCTAATTTGTTATCAACAGACTGAAAAATACATTTTCTTATAAAATTTTACCCCATCCGTACTGTAAATTAAGTACTTTATATCCTATGATCTTTACTCCTTTTTTCATCTATAAAATGGGTCTAATAGCATACACATTTTGTATACTTAAATACAGCAGCATAGAGTTAGACCTGGAACGAACTTAAAGACCTCATTTTACAGAAAAGGAAATTGAGCCCCCAGAGAGGTTGAATGGTTTTCCCAGATTCATAAAGGTAAGTGGTTGACCTGACTCCATACTCAATGTTCTTTCCCATTGTACCATGATGTTTTCCACTTTCCACTCCCACCTTAGCACTGTGTCTAGCACAGTGTAGAATGCCCAATGAATGTTTGTTTACTGATCGTCTCACAGAATTGTCCTAAGGATCAAACAAGATGATATATCTAAAGTCCTTTGCAAGTTGCAGTATGCTATGATTATGATTCACATAGTTTTTCTAGGGATATAGTTTTCTTTGAATTATACTCATTTGAAAGATGAAAGTTAGCATTTCTTATAATTTCCTTTTGCATAGTCTTATCCTTTTTCTTGTCTTCAGTATGAATCTTTTATCTATTTGTGCTCTGGATCATAATCATAATTATATTTATATAACCCATTACCATTTCTAAAGCACGTTACATAATAGTGCTTTTCCATTGATCATCATAATAACATTTTAACCTCAGCTAAATCATTGAACTTATATGTAATTATTACCTCCCTCATCAATAAAATGAAAGATTGAACCAATTGATTTCTTTCGTTTTGCTGAGTTCTGGTGTACTGTGATTTTCTAATTCTGAGTAAGTACTATAGATGGCATGATCACATTTTACAAATGCAAGCATAGGCTTAGAAAAGTTCTGTGACTTACCTTTATAAGTATACATACAGCTAGCAAAAGATAGAATTAGAACCAGGTCTTTTAACATGAAGTCTAGGCTTATTCCAATTATATGCATCTAGGTGCTCTTAATTCTGATAGTGAGAAAACTAAAGCTTGTAACATGTATATATTTGTTGTTGAGAGAAATAAACTATGCTATAGATTACAGAAAAAAATGAATTTACTCAAGTGTAATTGAAGTCATGATATATGTGTTTGTTAGTTTTAAATTTGGCTTGATGTTCTCTTAGATTTTTAAGTCCCTACAGAACAGGGGGCTATATCTTTTGGGGGTTAATTTTTAAATGATTACTAACTAAAGTGATATTTGAAAAGTATAAAATAATGGCATTATTATTGTTATTATTATTATTATTATTATTATTATTACATGATAGCATTGCTTGAGGTATTAGCAGAGGCTAATTTCATTTAGTTTAATTTTGGTGTTTTCCTTGATTAGTAATATTTTCTTCACAACAAAGACATTTTAGTAGCTTGTAAACATGTTTAGAAATTAACATGTTGTCTATTCCCTATCCGTTTCCAACTTAGTATTCCCTTTTATAAGGAATGATTTATTTATTTAAAGACATACTACTCTGCTATTCCTCTATTTTGAGTATTATGATAAAATTCATAACTTATAAATTCTTAGTACTTCAAGTTGGTCTTCTGAAAAAATATTATTGAATGTGGTTATGTGTATAAGGTTTACTTATTGACTTCTTTCATATAAGTTTTTTTTTATTTTGCATTGTTATGATTCTGTAGGAGAAAATTCAGTTTTCCTGCTCACTTTGACCTTGAAATCTACTATTCTACTAATAAACCTGTTGTTTCTTATTTGCAGAGATCCTGTATATTTTGATGAAAATTGGCTAAATAGAATCAAAACTGAAGTGGGAGACAATTGGAGATTAAAGGTATTTTTCTATCTATAAATGTATTCTTGATTACTTGTCTATCTATTATACTTATATTTCTTAGTCTGTTGTTATCCTATGAGTTCTTTGAATTTGAAGATGTATACTATGAAGAACACTTTCTGGATTTGGAATCTGAATCCCAGCTCAGCTACTTACTACATACTTTGTGAATTTGGGCAGATCACTCAATCTGTCTTGGATCTGTTTGTTCATCTGTAAAACGAAAGGGTTAGACTAGATGGTCTTTTAGGCCCTTTTCAACTTTCAATTTTAAATCCTTTAAGAAGTCTACAATGAATCATATAGTACTGAAGAACTGAGGTCCTGGAGTGGCTCACCCACTTATAGATATATTTTTTAAATGATCATTCTTGTCCCTAGATAAATCATGAAGCACCAGAACTACTATAAATAGGATACAGTGTATCTGTTCCTTTACATTTTCATTTTCTTCATAAGTCACAGTTTTGCAGAGGTGACATTTAAGAATAGCCCATCTGTATTATTACATTTGGAAGTTGTGCAGTACTTTCTAGAGATAAGAAATTACTCACTGCTACAAAAGTCCATCTTTAAATTAATAGTCTTGGAATGATGCTTGACAGTCATACAACATTATGATCTCAGAAAATGATGAAATTACAAGTAGAAGTTACCTGTCACTTTTAAGGGCAGTTAGCATAAAGGGTAGCAGTAGCAACTTACATGTAACCGGGATGATAAAACACATTTCTGAGGATGTATATAGTTTGGAGAAGGAGGTAGGATAATCATGAAGCAAGAATGAGAAGCAGCAGTGGGAAAGCCATGCAAAATACTGAGTTCCCTGTAATACTAAAAGACCAAAAAAAGTGAACTCAAAGCAAGAATTCTCTATAAAGGATTTACAGAAAAGCATTGAATAAGAATTGTGCAGTGAAAAATATAAACAAGAAGCCAATAAATATAGAATCATATTCAGCCCTGATGTGACTGCTTATCTTCCTCTCAATGCAGGAGCTTGTAAATAAGCATTTTACTTCAGCCATATGGACCTGTAACGATTAAAAATGATAAAGGCTGATATAATGAGGGAAATTAGTATTTTAATAAAAGCCATTGCTGATAGAGGTAAATCGACTACGTGCCTGTAAAAAATTCAAATTCCTGCCTCTGCTATTTTCTTCTATATCTTCCCTACTCCTCTCTATCCCCCGGGAGCCCGCTCAGGTAGCAAAAGAGGGTGTCTCTTGTCTGCCCTTCGAATTTAAGCTGTGCTATACAATTGGTTCCCGTTGTCTCACGTTTAACCGGAAAACTCATTGTATCACGGGAAATGTAGTCTCAAAGTCCCCACGTGTCCACAGGAAGTTTGTAAGATACTTTTAATTGGCACCTCCCTGAATTCCAAAGACACAGACCATGCTAAAAAACCTTACTTTTTTAACTTGAACATTAGTTCCATTTCTGAACAAACTTTCAAGAAAGAACAGTTAATTTTGCTATCAGCTTAAAGTGAAACATTCTTCTATTTTCCCAGGAACAAACAGCTTCCCGACCCCCAAAACAATTAGAAATGGTAATAACTAACCATTACTAGAGTTTTTGTTGTTAGGTGAAGCTAATAGTCACTAATTGAACATTCTTATGCACAAGTGTCCTCTTCAAACAGATGCTTTCATATTGTCATGATCTATTCTTGATGAGATCATGATTAAGAGTTTTTTCACCAGTCCTAAGACAATGTGCTATGATAGTATATAGAGATGAGATCATCTTTTAAAAATATACACAGGTGAGATGATGGAATAAGTCAAAAAGTTAGATAGATTAAAAGGTACAGAAAAGCAAGTGAAAGTAAAATCGTGACTCTGCAGGGTGTCGTAAGCTTCTCAAACTCAACATGTCTAAAATTAAATATCTTCCTACTCCTGAACTTTCCTATTTCTTTTGACAGCACCACCATTATTCTAGCCCACCTAGGTTTATAGCCATGGAGTCATTCTTAATTCCTGCATTTACTCCTACATTTACTTCACATCACTTATCTCCTCAGGTGGCAAATGCTGTTGATTCTCCATCACTCTTGCCTTTGTGATTTTAATAACCTCCTAATTGATCTCTAAATCTCAATTTTTTTTTTAACACTCACCCTCCATCTTGGAACCAATACAAGGCAGAAGAATGGTAAGGGCTAGGCAATGGGGTTTAAGTGACTTGCCCACAGTCACGTAGCTAGGAAGTATACGAGGCCAGATTTGAACCCAGGACCTCCTATCTCTGGACCTGGCTCTCAATCCACTGAGCCACCTAGCTATCCCCCAGGCTCAATCTTTTGTCCTGATATATATACACACTCTTCCCCTGATAGTTCACATCTAGAGTATTATGTTCATTTCAAAACACCACATTTTAGTGAAAACATAAAAGAGCTGGAGCACATCCAAAGTAGGGCAAACTAGCTGATATAAAAGGGACTCAAGGCTATGTACAAGGATTAATAGTAAAAGGAAATAGGAATTTTTAGCTTGAAGAAGAAATTTTTGGAGTTGGATATTACCTACATATGATCTTGGTCTAAAGGCATTTTAATCATTGTAATGTGGGAAAGTAATTTTATTTCTCTTGCTTGATCCCTTAAAGACCAAGGAATAGGAACTATAGAGATACAGTTGAGGCCAGATCTGAGGGAAAATTTCCTGATAATTAGTTAGAATAGAATTAGTAGAATATCCAAGATGATTCCTAAAATGTCAGGCTGAAAGGGACTGGAAAGATGGTGTTACCCTCTTCAGTAACAGAGAAAGGGAAAGGTGATTAATTCCATTTTAGATATGTTGTATTTGAGATGTCTACTCAACATTCATTTCAAGATGTCTGAAAGGCAGTTGGAGATGTGAGTCTGGAAATCAGAATTTAGAGCAGGATAGGTAAATTTGAGAATGCCATCATAAAAATATTAAATCCATGAGAGTTAATGAGAGAGAGATTACCAAGTGAAATAAAACCCAAGACAGAATACCGAGGGCTACCTATAGTTAGAGGATGTCATCCAGAAAAGGATCCAGCAAAAGAGACCAATAAGTAGGAGGAGAAACAGGAAAGAATGATGTCCCAGAAATCTAGAGTTAAAGAGGGTATTAAGAAGAATAGGGTGATGAGCAGAAGAGACCATTGTTTGGTTATGGGGGGCGTGGGTTGTTTTTGCATGTACATATGATAATTTAGTCTTTTTTTTTAAGGCATTGTAAAACTGTAATAACATCAGTGCAATACTTTTAACTCCTCATATATGTTGAGATGATTTTTGAAAAATAATTAAAATTTTTCTCCCTAGATAATCCTTAAATTTAAAGATTTCCCTGGTTAACTTAATTGACACGATGCTAATGTAGTATAGCCTTGAACTGTATCCTTACATTTATTTAATCACAGACTATATCCTTCAACCACAACCACTTAGCTTATGAATACATCCTTCTCTCATAAGGGCAGGGTCAGGCAAGATTGGCTTACTGCATAGGTGCAACTTTATTACTACTTGAGAAAAAAACTTTTAAGTTATTTGTGGTAAGATTGCAGATTCATTTAAGGCACTATCAGACTCAAATAGAAATGGATCCCTGTGTGACATATTGATTTATAAAACCACAAAATTAATATTGTCCAAATTTTATTTTATTTTTATTTATTTTGTTTAACATTTCCTAATTATATTTTAATCTGGATCTCTGCCACTTCTAATGCAATTTGATGCTTCTGATCTAAAAGACAAATCACTTATCAGTAATTATCCTAATAAACACATTTCATTGTTACTTTTAAATGAAGAGTTAACTGGTCAAAATGATGACTTGAAAAGTCGTGGAAAAGCATAGGTCTCCCCAAAAATTCCTCCAAAAATCTAAAAAAAGAATCACATAGAGTAATGAAAAAGAAAAACCCAAGAAATTAGAAATAAGCTTCTAATGAGTTCAGAACTACACAAAAAGATGGCCACCAGAAGAATGGAGAAACTGATAGTGGATTTGAACAGGAAATGTAGTTCAGTCAAACATGATAGTGAAGGCCTAGGAAACAGTTTATACCCAATAAAGCATTCTAAACTCTAGAAGCTGGGCCAGAAACTAGCAGAGATGGAGAGGAGGAAGCTAGGAAGAACTCCTGAAAATAGTTCTTCCTAGCTGTCTGTGGACATTTGGCATTCAGAACAGGGGTTTAATAAGCCAACATTAGAACCTAGTTTGGCCTGTTGGAATAAAAGTGAAGGATAGATCCAGGCAGCCCAAATAGATCACACCCAGAGGTATGAGCTAGTCACACCCTTAAGAATGTTGGCGGCCATAGCAGGAGAGAGGGCCAATCTGTGTGTCACCAGGAATTCAGAAGAGATCTCAAATCCATGATTTCCAGCATCACATATGGACCCATTTATGGCACAAGAGAGGAACAAACCAACTCCTCACTGAAGATTATGCAAAGAAAAAGAGATAAATGTGGAATGGGTTCAAGTAGCAAGCATCATCTCTTGACTGAATTGGATAAAAGAGAGTTGAAACACACACACACAATTAAAAGTGATAAGCAGGGAAAGTGCAATATTTTTACAGATAGAATATTACATATATAGTGTGTACATACATATATATGTAATGAATGGCATAGCAGCTGTGATTTTGATGGAAAAGTTCTTGAAATTGCAGAGAGAAATTGCAAAAACTGTAATAGTAGGGGGCCTCAATATGCCCTATTCATACCTAGACAAATTAACAAAAGCTCAATAAGAAATTCAAGATATAGATAGAATGTTAGAAAGTTAGGTATGGTAGCTGTCTGGTGATTACTGTAAGGAATTAAATTTATGGTTTGACTAAATATGTGAATTCTATAATAATATGGTGGTCACCAATTTAAAATATTGTAGCTCAAAATCAAAATGACTTTTATTAGCTTTTATTTACAAAACAGGTGGAAAGAGTGAAAGTAGAGAAACACAAAAAGAGGAATAGAGAAGATGTCTAGCCTATCACACTAAATATTTCTCTGGTGCTCAACTCAACCAGGGACAACTTGTTAACCCTTCTCAACCGAAGTTAAACTTTCTCTGGAAGTCAGGAAAGGAATGCCAGTTATTCACTCACCCAAATTCCCTTCAAGACTACTGGAGCTGAAGATGACTCCTCAAGCCAATTTCCTTCTTGAAACCAACTTCCCAGCCCCAGAACCCCAGGCCTTTTATAGTGACTTCTTGTCCCTTTCCCTCTTCACAGGGGCCAATCACAGCTTCCAAATTGCCCGGCACTGCCCTTGGGGGCAGTGTCTTATGGGATCCACTTCTCACCTCTGAAGGTGTTAATTCTTATTATAGGCCTCTTCAGAGGCCTAAACTTTTTTATCATGGGATTCCCACATTTCTGATTAATTGGGTTAAAAGGGTGGAGCTCTCTTAGTGGTTAAGTACTAAGTAGAAGTATTAAAAGAAAGAGTTCTAAGTGTTAACTCAGAATAGACAAAGAGATAAAGAATTCCCTTTTACAGGTGTTAACTCAGCATAGACAAAGAATAAAGAATTCCCTTGCACATTACTAAATGGGAATAGAAAGCTATAGATAAAATATTTATGTATAAATGTGTGTAATATGTGTATCAGCCATGCACATCATCTTTACAAAAATTTAGTGTGTGCTAGGCCATAAAATCCTCATACATGAATTACTAAACAGTGTAATAAAAAATTTAAAGACATGAGAAGAAAGGATTAAACTTAAATAGTATTGATAGTCAAAAATAAATCAGAGAAACAACATATTTCATCAAAGAAAATGACAAAATTGAGAAAAAATATGAAAAATTTTGGAATGTGGCCAAAACATTCCTTGGGGATAACTTTGTATCTCTAAATATTTTCATTAATTTAATTAATTTATTTATTGTATGTTTATAATATGTAATTATATATAATTAATTTCATTAATTTAAGTGCCCAAATACAAATCCAAAATACTGGTGGTATCTCATTGTTTTCACCTCTTAGAGAAATGATAGGAGTATTAATGTAGACACGTTTTCATACAAAACCAAAAGAGCACAATGTCATTATGATTGACTTACTAATTTGGTACAAGGGAGGGATTTTTTTGAGGGATTTTATTTCAAAGGAAGTAATATTGCAGGGTTTGGGGAGAGGGTTAGTGATATAAAAAAAAAAAGAATGTCAATGAAACATTTCAAAAATACAGAAGAGAGCAGAGAGAAGTTCAAAGGGCAATACACACAAGGAGGCCCATGTTCAAATTATTTTAAAATTACAAACTGTATAACAGCTTCACATTTTCAAATGTAATTCCCTTTTTTGGACTTTGTTACATATTCCTCTTTTTCCCCTCTTTCTGCTGTTTTTTACTACTTAGGCTGTGCTAGAGCGTAGCCTTCAATTGATAGCTTTTGGGATCTGTTCTTCTACAACAGTGTCAATATATAAAGAAAATATATTCTTTGATACCATGAAGGTAAAACACAAACATAATAGTATAAGGGCTAAAATAGGGGTTTTGACAGAATAAGAAAGCAGCTTTTAATAACTTAAGTTTTAATGAGAACATAGTAATTATAAGTTAATATTATCTCTTTAGGCCAGAGAAAAGAAAACTTCTAGCAGCTTTTAATAGTTAATTTAGTTTTCTAAAATATAGTAAAAGAAATAGTAAATTAATATAAAAGGAAAATCTAGGAAAGAGGTAGAGAAAGAAATTTTCCTGATGTCTGTACTAGTTATCCTATAACTATAACTGCCTATAATTACTATCTAAAACTGCCTCTATTTACCAATAACTACTGCTAATAACAACTACCCCACAAAGTTCCAACCCAATCAGAACCACCAACCCACACCAATGGGTCAATCAACACCCAATGACCAACTCATGCCCAGCAGCCAACTTTCCCCACAACTATCAACAACTGACAGCCTGACCAACCAATGCTTGGCACCTTTTATAACTACCTCCTACCTCACTTCCTGTCTCTATGGTTTTTACTTCCTGCCACTGTGGGCTAGTTAATCCCTACACATCTCTATGGTAAGACGACCTCCAGGTCCCCCATTAAATTAAAGAAAAGGAATAAAGAATTCCTTTTTTCAATAGCAAGATCTTAAAGTTTTGTTTTGTTTTTTTTAATGTCACTTTATTTGACTAAAATCATTGATCATCCATAAAAATGTCTTGAAATGTATTTGGACTTGAGGCAACTAGGTAGCAAAGTAGACAGAACACCAGGCCTGGAGTCAGGACAACCTAGGTTCAAATCTGGCTTCAGATACCTCCTTGCTGTGGGACCCTGGGCAAGTCCTTAACTTTGTTTGCCTAGCCCTTGCCTTCTGTTGTTGCTAAGACAGAAAGTAAGAGGGGGGATTTTTCCCACCTCAATTTTTTTATTTTTTATTTTTATTTTTTAATGTATTTATTGATTAATTTAAAATATTTGTCCATGGTTACATGATTAGTGTTCAGAAAGTAACAGTTTTTCAAAAGAACAGAAAGGAAATTGACTTAAATCGAGCTTATATTTTACTTTTATTCAGCTATCTTTTCTCTTTCTTTGAACAGATAAGCAATTTGAAGAAAATTTTAAAAGGAATTCTGGATTACAACCATGAGGTAAGGGTTTTGGGAGATTTAATTCATTTGCCAACAAAACTGCCAGAAATATGGAAAGAGATAGGAAGAAATTAGGTAAAGAATCTAAATATTTCAACAAATGTTTAAGTGCCTACTGTGCTTAGGGTAGTATACTAGGTAGAAAGGAAGATTGGTGTGGGAAGGAGGAGACTAGGACAATTTAGTTTAAATTATACCTCTTACAGCCATATCCAGATACTAGTATCATTTGAAAATTTTGTTTTAATTCCTTTGTTTCAGCACAGATATAAATATGTGGTTTTTTTCCCCCGTTATTCAGATTTTAGGACAACAGATTAATGATTTTACACTTCCTGATGTTAATCTTATTGGGGAACACTCAGATGCTGCAGAGCTTGGAAGGATGCTTCAACTCATTTTGGGATGTGCTGTGAACTGTGAGCAGAAGCAAGGTAAACATTTTGGAAGTAATTGCATATTTCCTCCTTAAGATATCAGAATAGTTCATTTTCCTAAAGCCATATTCTTTGACATGCTCTATTACAATGGTTTACATAGTTTGCTAAAATTAGGAACAGTACAGAAAAGCTTTAGAAAGGCAAATTTAATCATGGTGCAACTAAAAACTTCCTACCAAGAGCTCTATCCAAAATTCAAGAGGTTTCCTTTGGAGATGATAAATTCCCTCTTCTTAAAGAGTTTCAAGAGGGCAATTGGGGTAGCTCAGTGGATTGAGAGCCAGGCCTAGAGACAGGAAGGTTCTAGGTTCAAATCTGGCCTCAGATACTTTCCAGCTGTGTGACACCCTGGGCAAGTCACTTGACCCCATTGCCTAGCCCTTACCACTCTTCTGCCTTGGAACCAATATACAGTATTGAGTCTAAGACGGAAGGTAAGAGTTTAAAAAAAAGAAGAAGAAGAAGAGTTTCAAGACTCCCTGTCAGCAAATGAGCACTCGTTTATATGGATTTGGGCAGGCTATTGTTTTAGACTAAATGGTATCTGAAGTTCATCAAGCCAGTCTGAGATTCTATGATCCTTGCTTCTGTAAACTTGATTATAATTTTCTCTTCTTGTAAAATACTACCTTTTAACTGATAAACTTTCTTGAGTACAGGTTTCTTGCTTTTTATTGTTTTATTTTTTCAACATGGCTAATATGAAAATATGTTTTACATGACTTCATGTGTATAATATCTTACTTGCCTTCTCAATGGGTGATAGAGGGGTAGAAGACAGGGACATAATTTGAAACTTAAAAAATTGTGATAAATATTAAAAATAAAAATTTTCAAATAAAATACTGCTTCTCACCCAACCCCATTTCCAGAAAAATCTTATCCATTCTTCAGGACCCCAAGCAAGTTCTTCTATCTATGAAATTTTTCCTGACCAGTCTAACCTAAATGAATACATTTTCTCTCTGAATTCCATTAGCACTTAAGCGTTATAGATCCTGAAATGTTTTAGAGGTCATCTATTATTACCTTCTCATTTAATGATCAAATATACTTATTTTCTAAGATGCTCTTGTTTTCCAGAAAATTCAGTCAGAATCTACTTTTCCTGACTCCCAATTCAATGTTAATTTTAAAAATTATCATATTGTAAATTGTAGTTCTTGTATTACATGATGCTGGGGGTAGCTGGGTGGCTCAGCGGATTGAGAGCCAGGCCTCGAGACAGGGGTCCTGCCTTCAAATCTGGCCTCAGGCACTTCCTAGCTGTGTGACCCTGGGCAAATCATTTAACCTCCATTGCTTAACCTTTACTGCTTTTCTGTTTGGAACCAATACACAGTATTGAGTCTAACACAGAAGGTAAGGGTTTTAAATATTGTATTTATAAATAATATGGTGTTTTAAGAGACAGTGATAATTGTGTTCAAATTTCAGTTATGATTAGAAAAGGTTAATTGAGCTCTCTGAATTTTGTTTTCCTTTTCTGTAAAATTGCAATAATAACTGAAGAACCTATCTCAAAAGTCCATTATGAGAATAAAATGAGATAAGTTACATAAATGTCAGTTATTATATCATTGCTCCCTAACTATTTCATATATGTAGCATCTATGCCCAGCTGCCCTCCTTGAGGGTAAGTACTGTATCCGTGTTGGCAAACCTATGGTGTGCATACTGGAGCATGCTGGAGGGCTACTCCCTTCCCCCTCTCCACTATGCCTGAGGACATTTTTCACATGACCCACACCTCTGCCCAGCAGCCCAATGGGAGCCCTTCCTCCCTCCCCTGTCTGGGTTAAGGTAGAGGGCTTACATGTGGTATAAGGATTATAGTTTGGGTACTTGATCTTTAAAAGGTTCACCATCACTGTACTATATCTTCTCTCTTCTTGCATAATCTATAATGTCTATCACACAGTAGTAAAATAAATATGTAGTGAGTGATTAACTAACAAAGATTGAAGAACATGGGATCAGACAGACTTCCAAAAAATCAACCATAGTTTAAAAAGGGTTTAAAAAAAAGAAAAGAGCTTTAAGACAAGGCAACATAAACAAATGAGCATGTTGTTGAGGGAATTCTTTCCTTGGTATGGGTTGTACTGTGTGACTACTTCAGACTTTCCCAAGTTATTTTTTTTAAACCCTTACCTTCTGTCTTGGAGTCAATATGTATTATTACATTACATATACAATACATAATACTATGTATTGACTCCAAGGCAGAAGAGCGGTAAGTGTAGGCAATGGGGGTCAAGTAACTTGCCCAGGGTCACACAGCTGGGAAGTATCTGAGGTCACATTTGAACCTAGGACCTCCCATCTCTAGGACTGGTTCTCAATCCACTGAGCTACCCAGCTGGCCCCCTAAATTATATTTAATAGGCAAAAAAGAAAAGAAAAACAAAACTCTAGTAACAAATATGCATAATTAAGTCCCACATTGCCCATGTCTAAAAAAAAATGCATTTTATTCACCCTATATTACATCACCTCTCTGATAGGTGGTGGATAACATGCTTCATTATTGTCCTCTATGATTATGGTTGATCATATTGATCTCAAAAACTTAAAATAGTCTTTTGTAAATTCTTCTTTGTTTCAATACTTACTAAGCAACTGCTACATATGAATTACTGAGTACCATGTTAAAGATACAAAGATAGTTGTGACTAAGATTGTGCTCTCCAAGATCTTATAATCCAATAGAGAAAGTCCTATATGCAAAAAAATAATAATAATACAAGGTAGAATGGAAGTGAAAAAAAAAAAACCAAGAAATTTGATGAGGCAGAGATCAGTTTTAATTAGAAAAGCCAGTAGTAGCTTCAAAGAAGAGGTGGCATCTGAGTTAGGCATTAAAGAAGAGAGGGAAATGGGGTAGTTATTCTAGGAATTAGAGACAGTGTTAACGAAAATGTGTGTATAAAGAGTTTGATGAGTAGTAACATTTGACAGCTGAAAAAGGAAGTTGAAAACAAATTGTGGAGGGCTTTGAATGTAGTTAACAGATTCTTTGGGTGTTAGTTCAAACCTCACCTGGTTAATCAGAATATAAACTTCCAGAGGGGAGCATTTTTGTTTTTGTCACTTTCTTTATAGATCCTTGTGATCAGATGTCTAAATGTGTTTTGGCAGGGGGAAGGAGAGTTGTTTGTTTTTAATTAAGTATAGCAATGATTAAAGTGGAATGGAGAATGGAAGCAGGAAGACTAGTTAAGATTCTGTTAAAATTATGAAGGCAAACAAATATTGAGTAGACCTGAAGCAAGGAAGTTTGTATGAGAGTAGAAGGAAAGAGAATCAGAAATAAGTTGTGGAAGTAGAAATGCCAAGGATTGGCAACTGATTGAAGGTAAGGAATAGGAGAGAAGAAAGAATAGATGATGTGTCTGAAGTTAAAAGCCTAGATAAACAGGAGAATAGTGGTGTCATTAACAGAAGTAGGAAAGTTAGTGGGAAGAGATAATTGTCATATACAGGGGATTATTTCTGTTTTGAACACGTGTTATTTGTGATATTAATGAATATCCAGGCAGAGAGTTGAAAAAATATTTCTTATGATAGCATATGTATAACCAATATCAGAGCGCTTATCATTGTTAGATTTAAATTAATATCTCCAAGTTCTTATTTTCCATAAAGTTTAATAATTATCACTTGAAATAGAAAAAGCAGATAGGTTGAGATTTAAATCTAATCTAGACTAACTTTGACCATGTGGTTCTCCACATGGCTGGCTGACTCAGCCATGGTGTTCCACTGCCTCCTCCAAAAGAATAGAGGTGGGTAGGTCACACCCACACCTTTTTATTCATGTTCATGGATGCAGCACTGGCATGCAAAATGGGATGAACCGGGTTGGCAATCCAGGAGGGAGAGGGATGAAACTCCCTCTACACGTCATTTTAGGAAGTGTGGGGAGTGCAGTAACTCAAAGTGTCAGAAAAAGATTAAAAGAAAACCTTCAGAACACTGTTATGGGTAAAGATACACATATGCATATATATGTGTTATCTCCTTAAAGGTGATCTTCAAATCCATGTGAGTAGGTGAAAGAAGGTGACCCAGGACAAAGTCTTACAGAATCTCACATTTAAGGAACTGGAGAAAGATAAGTTAGGAAAATAAAATCATAGTAGTCAAAGTAAGTGGTGGCATGAAGGACAAGGAGGAAAGTATCAAAAAGACAAAGTCTACACGTCAAGTACGCCAAAGAGGCTAAATGAGGAAAAAGACTGTTGGATTTAGAAAATACATGGTAGTCGTTAGCAGATATTGAAATTTTAGTTTCATTAGAATAATGGGGACAGTGGTATGTTGCAAAGGGTCAAGTTGAGTGGGTGATAAAGTAAACATAGTCTACTGTGTTTTACTTTACTTTTGAAACTAGGTTTAAATAATTAAGTCCATTCTCTTTTTTTTCCCCTCTGACCCAACACATTTAGTAGTATTGCCCAAGTTTTAGAACTCAAAGCTCATCTTCTTTCAGATGCCCTAATTTGCATTGGTGGAAAGACAATCCAAAGTAGGAGACCCTTACACAAATAAATTCACAAGTCTTGACCTCTCATCTTCCTCCAAGAGAGGGGTGATAAATTTGGTGACAATCAGCATTGATAAACTATGCGTTTAGGTCTTTTATATTCAAGTTTGGTTTTATGCATTTACATTTTTTCTTACTACATCCTGATTTCTTTCAAATTTGGCATTCTCCAGTTATGTTAAATTTCTGTTCTGGTTTGCCTACCCTATTTGTATTAGAAAATCAACATATAAAATTCTTTCTCTTTCAAAAAAGTACTCTTCTCTCACTGTGTCAGAATCAGTAATGTGTGGCTAAGTTCCTACTGGTACTCATGATATAGATGATGAGGAATTTTTTTTGGTAGTTTGATGAGTTTTTTCAAATTTTTTTATTTAAATTTTTCTTTACCAAATTCATGTAGTAACAAATTTCCACATAAGTTTTCCAAGGTTACATGATCCAAATTGTCTTCCTTCCTCCTTCTTTTCCCCCTCCTTGAGCTGGCAAACAATTCAATCTGGATTATTTATGTATTATCATACAAAACATATTTCTATATTGTTCATTTTTGTGAGTGACTAATCTTAAAGAACTAAAACACCAAAACATATACCCAAATAAAAAAGTGAAAAATTGTATGCTTGGTGAAGGGGGAATTCTCAAGATTTGGAAAGTTACACAGGCAAATGATTCAATCAATAAGGACATTTAACTCTAAAAGTTCAATGAAAGTTCTTCCAGTTCAGAAAGGTTATGCAGTGTTTATCACTAGGAGATTGAGATAGCCTTGATGAGAAGTGTTTTCTCAGAGTGGAAGGAGCATTTTGCATGCTTTTTAACCTGAAATAGAAATTATAAAATGGGGCAACCTACCCAATGGCATATCATAGATTGGAAAATACATTTTTCATTGACTTGATTTTGATAGGCCAAAACTTAGTCTAATTTAGAGAAAGTTTGATCAAGTATGCAAACAAGTAAAATTGTCCTGAGGCCATTGAAGGCTATAAACAGTTACCTTCCAGATACTGCAGATGAGGCTTAGCTGATCACCTTTCCCTAAACTTGTTCTCTCCACTGTTTCTTAGTGTTAAATGAGATGGCACCAGCTGTTAATTTTCCACTGTCTTTTCTCTTAAAAGAGTTTGTATTCTAAGCTGGTTTTGTCCTTAGTTGCCACATTTTTCTACTTGGCAAGGAGATCAAGTATTTGGCTAAAGCAATTGTTAGTTTCTTTTGTATCTTCTTTGAGGTAATTAATTAGGTCAGTTAAACTTGGATGGAAAATAATATTTGCATTTATTTCTCATTTTTTTGGTGTCAAGTCAAGTTAATATTTTCTTAAGTTCCACATGATCTCTTCATCTCAGTTTTATTTCTCTCTTAGATTTATATTGATTTTTATCTTTACTCCAATAAGATAGTGGTCTGACTTTATTTACATAGACAAATGATTCAGAAGTGATCTTCTCTCTCATGGGTAACCAGTCAATTTTTGTCTATTAGAAGATAATTTTCTTTTTAAAATTGTTAATTGGTGCTTACTGTATCCAGTAGCTTCTGATTCTCTTCTCAAGGAAATATTCTTCTTCTACTCTAAAAGCCTTTGATCTCTTTTTTTTTTTTTTAAATTTATTTTTCAACAATCTTTTCTAAAGTATTTTCTTTGCTAGATTCCAAGTTCTCTTGCCAGCTTGCCAGGTCTGCTCTCTGCTAACTAAAATCTTTAATCTATATTTTCCTATAACACTCTCTACCCATCTTTGCCTTGAATTTATTGAATATTAAAGTTAGTGTTGATTAAATTGGTGAATCTTACAGGGTTTTCATAGAATCTGCCTCTCATCTACGCTGACAGCTCTTAACACATAACTCAAAGGAATTTTTGTAGTGCTCTTTTTGTAGATATTGTCATGAACGTTGCCATTGAAGATGACTATGAAATGTTTTTCTTTGAACATAGAATAAAACCATTTCTGCCAACTCCTTTATTTACCTCTCCACGGAGAACTTGTGAGCCATCTATCTATTAAGTTCTTTTTGTTCTTTGTTTCATTTATATTGAAGATATTTGTTAAAATTCAGTTCTTCCAATAGTATATATACTTGTTCACTGGAAAAGGAACTCATTTAGAATATAAAAATTAAGTTAACATTTGTATATAGTCTAAAAATAATGATGTATTAACCTCTGCTTTTTTTTGCAACTTCACTTCAGAAGGAGACCCATGTGGGATAGCTAGGTAGCACACTGGATAATGTGCTAGGCTTGGAGTCAGGAGAATCTAGGTTCTAGTCTGGTCTCAGACACTTTGTAGCTTTATGACCCTGGGCAAATCACTTAACCCTGATTGCCTAGCCTTTGCCATTCTTATCTCTCAAATTGATACTAGAACAGAAGGTAAGGTTTTTTGGTTTGTTTTGTTTATAAAGAAGAGGGCCCACATAGGGCATTGAGCCATTTTTATTTTTTCTTTGTTTAATAGCTTTCATTGGCCAAAAAATTCATCACCAATTGGCCAAGTTTAATTGCAGGGAGACACAATACTTAGCTAGATTGGTCTTTGGAAATCAGACAATCTTTTGCAGGGCACATGCTCAAAGACACCTGAAGGGTAGAGCTTTTATTTTGCTGAGAATACCTTTAAGAGCATACTGTTGCCCCTCATTCCATGATGAGGCATCTCACAATGCAGCACTGGATTGTAAGTTTGTAAAATAGAATATGAAATATTAATGTAATATTCATGATCATTTTCTCATTTAGCATTTTACGGTGTTCGCGGGGAAGGGCCTTGACGTGGCAACACCGCTTGTTAACTAACGCTTCCCCTCTCGCACCTTACTAACTTTCTACCTACCCCACTAAAATGTCATTTTCTCCTCTCTTCCAACACAATATCATTAGCTCCCCTAGAACATTGTCACTTTCATTGCTGTTTCTGTTTTTAGGTCTCTGGAGCATTACTGTTAGTGCATCTACTACATTTAGAGTTGGGATTTAATACCTTTTTTAACTGTGTTTCAACGCCAATGAGAAGCTGCTTCTTAGAAGTATTGAACTCAAAACTAAAGGACATGGTGTAGAGTCTGATGGCTCATGAAAAATGTTGTGTATCTGTTATCTATATTACTTTAAATTAAATTGCTGTAATGATAATGCCTGATTTTGACTTATGTTAATTTGAAGTGACTGTCATGTTTTTATCATAATGCTTATTCATAATAAAATATTTTTAATAAACTAGAAGTTTTAACTCGCCTAAAATACCACATTACATCTAATTAAAAGAATGGTAGCTGAATTTTTTTGTTAACTGTTTGTGATTTAGGCTTTTGCAAAGGGCTATATTTATCATGGTCCACACTGATTAGAATTTCATCCATTTGAAGATTCTTTGAGCTGATTTTACATCTTGTCATCTATCTTACTGTTTAATTGCCCTCATAAGAGGAGATTGTTATATGTGGTTATAAACCTATTTTCCTCAATTAATAGTTAATTAATAGTTAAAGTCTCTAAACTAGTGGGTCATTATCTACTGTAATATCCATTAGCATATTACTTATATGACCTTTAACAGGCCTTGAGTCTAAATTTAATTATTTCTTAAGAGAATTTTGGGGAAGAAACAACTTTGAAAATTAGGTCTTATTGGCCCTTTAGGCTCGCCACAAACAATACTGTCATATTGAGCTTGAAATATATGAAACTAGTCCCACTGCTTTTGCAATAAATAGTATTTAGCATGTCATCGTTAGTCAAGAAGTGATTCTCTCTGTTGGCAGTGTTGGAATTGATCAATCTATTCTTTTCACTTCTTGGAAACATTGAGCATACCAGTTTCAAACCCATTTCTGTGAAATGCCTGCCCTCTAGAGGCAATATAATTTCAACCTTTTTTGCTCCAATCACTTTTGTGACTGCTTTTAAATCTAAGTTTCTTAGATCTTTGATTATTTTTTTTTTTTAGGTAAAGGAAGTGAAAAATAATTATGTTGAACCAAATATCTTTCATTCATATGCATGGAGACTGAGTGTTTAACAATGCAACATAGAGAAGTATAAAACTGATTTTCCATTTTTAGGCAAGATTGATATAGAATCTGATCCACACTGCTATAAGTATTTTTTCCACATTGTCATATAAACTAGCTCTCATACTAAAAGCTGTCCATAGTCTCTACCCAAAGATAGATCTTATATGGTGAGAGAAAATGTAATTTAAAAGAAATATGTGGTTTGGCCCTTCCATTACCTAAGTGTACAGTGTATACTTGAGAATTCCCTAAAAAGAACTTAAAATTAAAAAATTGTTAATATGCATGGTGAATTAACCTTGAGACTCTTTAATAGTATCTAATTTGAACAGTGACATTCCAGAGCGTTCTTCTTTTCAGAGTACATCCAAGCTATCATGGTGATGGAAGAGTCTGTACAGCATGTTGTCATGACGGCCATTCAAGAGGTATGTATTAACTCATTTTTATGACGTTTTTGTATATTTCATTCTTGTTAGAAATTGATATGGAATTTCTAAAAGCTGTGCATTATTCTAAATCAGTGGTTCCCAAACTTTTTTGTCCTACTGCCCCCTTTCCAGAAAAAATATTACTTAGCCCCCTGGAAATTAATTTTTAAAAATTTTAATAGCAATTAATAGGAAAGATAAATGCACCCGTGGCCATCACCACTCCCCCCCCCCCCCCCAGGATCGCTGCAGCACCAGGGGGTGGTATCGCCCACTTTGGGAATCACTGTTCTAAATAATAGAAATGGAAATGAAATAATCAAGTTTAGCTACCACATTATTACAGAACATTTTAAAGTATATTTTCCAATTCAGTAGACATTTATTATATACTTACTCTATGAAACGTGATAGGCTAGGCAGTCCAGCATGGAGGTAGTGTCATGGGGGCACCACTGTTAAGGAAATAAGAAGCCTAAAAGTCACTGACATTGATAGAACTGAGCAGGGGCTGCATTTGAATTGTACTGGACTTGACAAGGACAGTGCACCCCACATTGTAATAAGAAACTGCCTCTCCTACCCTCCCTCCCCCAATCTTCCCCCTACTACCTTCCTGACCTACTAGTCTTCTCCAGCTGAGTGAAGCCCAGCAGCAATCCCTTGCTTGGCCCTGGGAGGGAAGATCTCTGTTTTGGTAGGAAGCAAGTTCCCCACCTACACCCACTCCCACTCCCACCCCCACCCCCACTAAGATTCCAGCCTCTGCCCCCGAATGCCGGGGGTGGGGGTGGGGTGCTACACGTGATCTCTAAAAGGTTTGCCATCACTGACACAAATTTAGTGGTTTTTAACTTAATGAATTCCTTGTTTCATTTTAAGAATAAATTATATTAGATTACTATGACTGAGGCTATACTGGAATCCAGTTTTATATTTTAAACTACCTCTTGATTTAAATCATGTACCCCGACCCACTGTAAAGAGCATATTTCAGTAGACAAACTATAGAGAATAGTAAAATGTTTCTGTTGATGTTTTATTTGTATTCTAACCTTAGTTATTATAATGATTAATTATTTGTCCTTGTAATATAGCATTTCAGATGGCGTGTAGATTATATTATTTCTTGTTCTCTTTCTTAATGTTATGTTTCACATTTTGAAATCATTGTCATCTTCATTTCAGCTGATGAGCAAGGAATCTCCAGTTTCTCTTGGAAATGATGCCTATGTTGACCTTGACCGCCAGGTACCTAACATTAAGTGTTGTGGTTTTTTTTTTTTGTTTTGTTTTTTGTTTTGTTTTTCAATAAAAGTAGCAGCTAACATAAAAACACACTTTGTAAAACTGCAAAACACTATACTCTCTCTCTCTCTTTTTTTTTAAACCCTTAACTTCTGTGTATTGGTTCTAGGTGGAAGAGTGGTAAGGGTGGGCAATAGGGGTCAAGTGACTTGCCCAGGGTCACACAGCTGGGAAGTGTCACACAGCTGAGGCCGGATTTGAACCTAGGACCTCCAGTCTCTAAATCCACTGAGCTACCCAGCTGCCCCAACTATACTCTCTTTTGATCCTTACAACAGCCTTGTGAATTATTAATCTCATTTTATAGATGAGAGCTCTGTGTTTCAGAAAGGTGAAGTGTACCTACTTCAGTCTGCATCAGTTAGTGACAGAAACATGACCAAGTCCTCTGACCTCAGGTTGTCTTCTTTCACTGGGCCACACTTACACATTCGTTTTGTTCTTCTCTGACCAAAAGTTTATTTGGGGTGGGGTGGGGGATGCAACAACTTGTAATAGATCTATAAACTTCTCTAACAGTGCAATTTCAGAATTAAGATTAATGTGTCTTTCTTACAGAAAACAAAGCATTTCTTTGTTGGAAATTGTACATCTATAATTGAATATACCCATCTGCTTTCTTTGCATAACCTACTTTAAAAATAGGTTAACTCTTGTTCATCTGGTAGTGAGTTAAAGTTTTCCCTTTTTGTAATTGTGTTTCAAGTGGTCTTTAGTATTTTCAGAATAGATTCACTTAAGACAATTGGCATGCCCTTGAAAAGTTGTTTGAAAACTTAATCACATTTACCCATCAACCTTTATAGTTTTCAGTTATGTTTAGATTTTTTTTTTACCTTCCTTTTGAATAATATTTTTATTAACAATTTAGTGGGGGTTTCTTCATTCTTATTTCTTTTTGGAGCTGTTAATCATTGCCTAGGATATATAAGCTGAAGTACAGTAGCTATAATTTGAAAGCATGCTATAGAGATTCTCAAAGGGTTATTAAAAATTTTTTTTGTAATTTTAATAATTATCTCATTTGTCTTTTTACTTGGACATTTTTTTATAAATATATACACATGTACTAAAACTTTTATTCTCTGTCCTAGTAACAACTCTTAAGACAGAAATTCAAGGGCTAGGCAAATGCGGTTAAGTGACTTTACCCAAGGTCACATAGCTAGGAAGTGTCTGAGGTCAAATTTGAACTCGGGTCCTCCTGAGTCCACACCTGGCACTCTCTCCATTGAGCCACCTAGTTGCCTTGTTTATATATTTATATATATGCATATATATATATATATTTTTTTTAAATAATCATATGAACAATATGTGAAACTCCTTTGCTGTATTTTCAGAATATTCATTCCACTTGATGTGTAAGGACCCTTTCCCATTCCACTTCCTCTTTTATATCACTCCCCCAAGAACAACCCTCAGTTACCTACAAAAAATTACAAGGTGTTATGTTTGTAAGGAATTTCAGAAGTTTACATTTGTAAAATAAATGGGCAGATAGAGATAGCAGAGGGGTAAAGTGGATACTACCACTGCCAATTGGGAGACAGCAGTGGCAGCTCAGATATGTGGCTAGAGCAAGAGATCTGAGTCTTGCCTAACTAGATGTTGTACCACCTCCCTCCTTTATAACAGTGCCCAGGCAGGATCCTTCAGGTCAGTAGATGGTATCCCTTCAGGTCCCACCTGGGTTGATTAATGATGGTCATCTATTAGCTCTGTTAGCCTTGGAAACGGTTTATCTGACTGCGTTGCTCCCTTCCCAGAGAAGTGATGACGCAACCACTCCAGGAAGGTACTTGAATAGCTTTATCTATATTTTGGCAAAGAAGGAGTATTGGGAAATGGGGAAAAGAATTGGGAAACCCTAAACTAATTATGATAATAGTAAACCCTCAGAGCTGTAGGCCAGGTAAGTGATTCTGGCTTGTTAGCTCCTCTGGCTCAGCCTGGCCACAGCCACACCAGAGCAAGCAAGCTAGCTGCTGTTAGATGTCTTTAGCTTCTTCTTCTTGCCAGACGTTGTTATGCCTTTACAGCCTTCAGGTACCACCCCTATCCACCCTCTTCTTCTTCTCCTGCCCACTTCCCAGATCCTTCCCGGGCCCTGGGAAACCTAGATAACTAAAGATGTTTGAATTCTTAAATATCTAGGGACAGTAGAATAAGAAGATTGATGGTCAGGATACAGGTTGGCAATGTTAATCAGGTACAAGACAGGAGTTCTTGCAAGGTTGACCCAAGCAAGTCACAAATCCCAATAGACCAGGGTCCACAGATCTCAGGTCCAAGGGAAGTGAAAGGACCCAAAAGCCAGGGCTGCCAAGGTATTTATACCCCCCTGGCCAACCGCTTTCTCCCCTGTCCTCATGGCCTCTGGGAACATTCTGATGTCCAATGGTCATCACCTGTCAATCAATAGTGAGACTCTCTGCTCCCAGAGTTTCAATATAACACGTTTCATTAGATATATGTTGAATGAAAAAGTATTTTATTTTGGCTTTAGTATTTAACATAGTGTACTTCATTTGAACTATCTCTTTTCTTTAAATATGAAGTGTTACTTCACACTCATGGGTTGTTCTTTTCTGGCAAAATATGTGACTCTTCTCTTTTTTTAAAAAACCATTTGTGGGAGACAATGAAACTAGCCTAACCACTGAGATACTTCCTCTTGATTTTAGGGGTTTCTTGGTCTATCCATTTCTTTCCATTAAAGAAGTCTCATATGAAAAAAAAACATTTTTTCCACATTAGAAACTGTTTTGTTGTTGTTGTTGTTTGTTTGTTTAAAACCCTTATCTTCTGTCTTGGAATCAATACTATGTATTGGCTTCAAGGCAGAAGAGTGGTAAGGGTAGGCAGTGGGGCTCAAGTGACTTGCCCAGGGTCACACGGCTGGGAAGTGTCTGAGGTCAGATTTGAACCTAGGACCTCCCATCTCTAGGCCTGGCTTTCAATCCACTGAGCTACCCAGCTGCCCCCAGAAATTCTCTTTTCTAACTCTCTTCTACTTTATCTGTGTATTTTGGCAGTCCTTGTTTCTTATTTAAGGTGTGCCAAACATGAATGCAAGAGCTTCACAAATTCCAGACTGGACCACATTGCATACTACTGCTTGACTCTATGTGTTAATATAACCAGAGTTCTCTTGACAGTTACTTTTGCTACTCTAGAATGATTGGATTTGGGACAAATAAACAATTAAATTACATGTAAGGAGAGAAATTAATAAATAGAAAAAAGGCAAAGTTCTAACAATTAGTTTATTTTTGGTTTTTCCTATTCATTTGTTCACCCCATTTTCCTTTCTGCTCTGTTAGTTTTTCATTAGCAGATGTGAAAAATGTTTGAGGATCATCCTGGTTTTAGAAAGACCAAAATAGATTTTTCTCCCCAGGAAATTCCAAGCCATTTACTTCAGATCCAGCGGCTTTAATGTCATTCTCCTGGCCCCACCTCCAAACCTCAAAGAAATTTATGATAAAGGTTTATTTGTAGGCTAACAGAAAACTGCCGGAAAAATATTGAATTGTTCCACTGTGCAGACATCAAGAACAAAACACATTGAGGAGAACTAATTCCAAATCACTTGATTTAACAAGACCATAATTTCTCTATAATATTAACCTGAACCAAGACAAATAGGAGGAAAATATAAGCATTAAAGGAGAGAATTAATGTTCCTGGAATGATTTTGCAACATTTTTCTAAATGAACAAAAAAGACTATTTTTATCCCTTTCCAAAGGGAATTGTAATCACATCTCTCATTGGACTTAAAATTTGACATTTCTTTCCTCTAAAAGGTATTATGACTCCAGGTTTACATATTTCAATTTTGGGCTTTTAGTCATTAAATTACAATCTCATTTGGAAGATATGTCAGATGCCCTCTAATCCAACCTATATCTGAACAAGGATCCCTACTTTTAAGTTATCTGACAATGATCATGATCATTTTAGCCTAATCTTCTCCTCCACCCCCAATAGCACCTTTCTTTGGCCTAAAGGATTGTTATTCTGTAGTGTACTGAAAATATTTATAGATACTCAGTAATGTTCCTAATGAATTATTATTCATTTCTGTGTTTCCACTTATAGTTTTTTTGAAACTTTTTTCCATTTCCCCCATTTTCTTGTAGAATATGAATTTTTAGAATTGCACTATTTAATTTTCATCAATATTTTTTGAAAAATTATTTGATGTGTCCTTAAGACACTTTACCAATCCTTTTTGGCATTGTATTTTTGGTCCTGTAGGTAGATTTTTGGCTTTTTTTTTTTGGTGGTTGTTGGGTGTTTTGGTTTTTTTTTTTTTTTTTTTTTTTGTCTGCCCTGTCTTTTATAGAATATAGGAGCAGTTGCACCTCAGTGACTTGAAGATATATACCTGGACAAAAGATGTCTGTAACCAGTGACACCATCAAGTGTCTGATATTATTGAAGCATCATCATGATTAGTTTGGATGTGAAATGTACAAAAGATATTCTTCAAACTATTGAGTTTGGCGGTGAGTTTGTGAAGCACAACTCCCTCGTCTCAGAAATTTCTCAGAGTGGATCAAAATCCAACCATTCTGGAAGGCAATTTAAAGCCCAAAGGGCTTTAAAAGAATGCATGCCTTTTGATCTAGCAATACCACTACTTAGGTTTGTATCCCAAAAAGATTTTTAAAAAAGAGAGAACTACTCTGTTTGTAGAAAAATATTTATAGCTGTGCTTTTTGTGGTGGCAAAAAAAATGGAAAATGAGGGAATATCCCTCGATTAGGAAATGGCTGAACAAATATGGTATATGTTGGTGATGGAATACTATTGTTCTATAAGGAATGATGAATCGATGGATTTCTATAAGACCTGGAAAGACCTACATGAACTGATGCGGAGTGAAATAAGCAGAACCAGAACATTATGCACAGTAATGGAAACTTTGTAGGACAGTCAAATGTAATTGTCTTTGCTCCTAATAGCAGTGCTGTGATCCAGGAGAATTCAGAGGGATTTATGAGAAAGAATGCTATGTGGGAGTAGAAATCCAGAAGAAAACATGACTTATCACTTGTTTGTATGAGCATATGATGTGGGGTTTTGGTTTTAAAAGATTATTACAAAATGAAAAAATAAGGAAATAAGTTTTGAGTGATAAAAAAACAAAACAAAAAGTAGGTCATAAAGGACTTTCAGAGAACATCAAATAACATACTCAGGTATGATTGCTGGAAATCCTACTCTGACATCAACTTAGTTTCTAGTTATTCAGAATAGCAGTGTTGAAAACTACAATATGACACTATTGATATTCATCATTTCCTATCAACTAGCATACATAGAAAACCTTGATAAATTGGCTTAGTGAGATAGCAACAAGCAATTTATACATTCAAGGAGAATCACCATAAGTATCAAAGAGAATGCAAGAAGAATCTACTAAATTTTTTCCCTGGAGTCAAGCTTTTGGGATTTTAGCTCAGAGAAGTTTGCAAAATCATGCAGTGTATTTGATAGTGTAGCTGTACCTTATCATTTCACAGAACTCTTTGGAACACCAATCTTCTCATTCTAATGACATTTGTTTAATAGTTCTAATGAAATTTTGTAACTCTTACTTTTTCAATGGAAGATCTGAGAAGATGTAAAAAGGTTACATAGCATACCAGTAAAATGTTTGCTGAAAGAAAAAATAAACTCATAGAAGACCTGATGAAAAGAAAAACCTGAAGCAGATGCCTTTTTCAGTGGTAAAGAAGAAGAATATGCTCTTGCCCTTTAAGTTATAACAAAAGAATTACTGCGTAGTAAACAATGTCATAAACAAGAATTTACTCCAGAGGTCTTTGTTAAGCATAAATCTCACTTGAATGATTCTCTTCAAGAATATATGATTACCCCTCTTGTCTCTGTAGTGATGAAATATTAGCATATTATTTCAAAGAACATTTTACATATTCCTTTTTCCTATGTCAAGATATAGTGATGTAGTTTTGTTTTTTTTTTTATTTAAAAAAAATTTTTTTTAAACCCTTTCCTTCCATCTTGGAGTCAATATTGTATATTGGCTCCAAGACAGAAGAGTGGTAAGGGTAGGCAATGGGGGTCAAGTGACTTGCCTAGGGTCACACAGCTGGGAAGTGTCTGAAGCCAGATTTGAACCTAGGACCTCCAGTCTCTAGGGCTGGCTCTCAGTCTACTAAGCTACCCAGCTGCCCCCGTGATATAGTCTTAACATGATTTTTTATTGTTATATGCCTTGAATGCATGGTGTAAAGGGTAAAATTATTAAGGTTGGACTGGATATTTAATAGGGTGGTCACCAGGAATTTAAATTAATTAATTCCAAATTATTTTTTTAGCAATTTATTTATAAAATAGAGGGAAAGAGTGTGTCAACATGGAATCTAGAGTCCCCAAACTTGTGGCTTAGTAAGATCTGATGAACCCCAAGTTTTAGAAATAGCTTGTAGGTTAGAGACCCCAAAGCTTGTGCTTGTTCCCTGTTCCTGTGAGAATCCACCCTGAAGGGAATCTCAGGCTAGCAGTTGCAGACTGAATAATGGACCCCAGGGTAAAAGCTAAGTGACTCCTTTTTGCTATAGAAGCTTCTCCCATTGTACCACATCCCCCTTCCAGGAATCAAAGGAGATTCCCTTCAGGGTGGATTCTCGTGGGAACAGGGAACAAGCACAAGCTTTGGGGTCTCCAACCTACAAGCTTTTTCTAAAACTTGGGGTTCATCAGATCTCACTAAGCCACAAGTTTGGGGACTCCAGATTCCATGTCGACAAGTGAAAGTAAGAATTTCAGAGAGAGGATAGAGTAAGAGATCTAGCTTAACAAGTAAGACTGTGTGCTCAAGCCCTGATTTACTCCTGCAGGGCTCCAGTAGCCCCAGCCACTGGATCTAAGGGTCAGTTTAACAAAGGTTTTAGCCATGAGGCCTCCTCCAGATGAGGAGCCCCTCTGGAGGCTAGTACCTCCAGGAAAAAGCCAAGGAAGGGAGTCCGTCCTTTTACTCTCCACGTAGTAGTTCTAAGGAGAAATATAAAGCAGTCCAAGGTCCTCAGCCAGAACTCCTCCAGGGTCCAGTTCCAGGCGAAAGACAGCATTCCAGGAAGTTCTTGCAATTTATAAAGACCATTTTTTGTCATTTCCTGTGCCTTCTTCCCATTTTACCCATACCAATTACAACTAAAGCTTTGTTTAGGACTGCCCAGAGGGCAGTCAGTTGATTCTGATTCATCACCCACTTTCGCACACAGTGGGTTACAGACCTCATGAGCCCCCACCCCCTAAGAATTAAGTGGGCTGTGTACACTTTTGGTGATTAAATCTAAAAATGGGCAGGGCAGAGTTAATCCCATCTTCACAATGGCAATCTCATACATTATGGGTGTTCAAAAAATTATTTTATCAATTCATCAGAACCCAGAACCTGGTTACCATAAGTGGGCTAGTACACTTTAATCAAGATTAAAAGTTGGCAATTTGTTGGGGAAATGCTTTATCAAAACTCACTGACTGCCATATAAATCTGGAACTCACCAAACATATGAAAAATTCTACATTTCACCACAAAAAGGGTCTAATTGATCATTTCTTTCACCTAAGAGAAAGATTTTGAATTTGAAATGCATCTGGAAATGGTCTGTTATCCATATATATTAGCTATATATGTATATAAGAGCCTTGTGTAAGAATAAATCTAGTTTTAAAACAACATAAATCAAACTTATAATTTTCATGTGATAGGGATAGATATCATAAAAACAATTTTTTCCATACTCTGCTTCTTTGCTTTTTATTCTTATTGTTTAAAAAAAAAACTTCATTGGAAATTATCTTGATTGGTTGTTTTTTTTTTAATAAGATTTTTCTTTTATTATTTTTTTTCACCATAGTTATATGATTCGTATTGTCCCCCTCCTCTCCCCTCTCCTGGAATTGAGAAGCAGTTCCTCTGTGTTATACATGTATCCTCTTGATTATATTTTATACAAATTGCTTCATTGTGGTTGTTGGGAGTTCTTCAACTTGAAGGCAATGATTCCCAGACCTAGTTTTCCAAGGTTGTATTCCTGGTTATGATTAGTAGAATTTTTCCCCAAATTCTCAAATAAAATTATTTTTAAACCTACTTTAATTAATTACAAGTTTTAAACTATATTTAAAGTGAGTTTTAAAATTTCTCTATATAGACTATAATTCATATTTACTAAAGGCTTGTGTTGAAACTCTTAAGAACTATGGAGTAATTGAACAAAAGAGATTAGGTGTCCTAAAAAAATAGCCTAAAATGGTGTTTAAAATCTTAACTTTTGAAAAGTTGTAGAGTCAAAACTACACTACTCAGTATGCCCCTGTTTGTTAGATCTATCTGTTTGAAATGGAATAAATTAAAGTCCCCCATTATAATTTTATTGTCTTTGTCTTCTTGCAACTCATTTAACTTTTTAAGAATTTAAATGCTATGCTTTTTGGCACATACATGTTTAATATTAATATCATTTGTGTTAATTGGTAATATTGATATTAATACATGATATAGTATATTGATTATATTTAGTATAATATCGATATTAATTTAGTAACAATATTTGTTTTTATGGTGCTTTCTAGCAAAATGTTTCTCTTGATTAGATCAAGTTTTGCTTTTCCTTTGCTGAGTCCATGATTGCTGCCCCTTGCTGTTTTTACTCCATGGGAATCATAATAGATTTTCCTCCAGCCCCTTAATTTAACTCTGTACATTTTTCAGGTGTTTTTTTTGTATACAACATATTATTGGATTCTGTTTTCTAATCCATTCAGGTAGTCTCTTCTGTTTTATGAGTGAGTTCATCTCATTCACATTGTTTCCTTTGTTCTCTTAAACTTTTCCTTTTCTTTTTTACTGCTCTCTGAATATGTTTTGTTTCTTCCTTCTTCTCCCCTTTTTCCTTGACCCTTTTCCTTTCTGTTTGCCTTTTGGATAAGATGTATTTCTATACCTAGGTACTATGTGTATATTTATTCTTCCCTTTAAACCAGTTCAAATGAGAATGAGGTTTAAGTGTTGCCCATCCCCACACTCACTACCTCCTCTTAGTTATATAAATTCCTTTTTACACATCCTCTTAATGTGAGATTATTTCCCCTATTCTTACTCTCCTTTCTGGTATGTTCCTCTTCCCCATCCTTTACTTTCTTCTTTTGAGTTCATCAAAATAATCAGTTATTCGAAGGCCCTTACTCTAATTAGGACTTCCTCTATGACCCCTGATAATGGTAGAGTTCTGAGGGAGGAGAGATGCTACATGTTTCAATCTACTCATATAAGAATGTAAACAGTTTAACCTTGTTCAGTCACTTATTATTATTCATGTTTATTTTTTGGTTTTGTATGTTGAATTTTCTACTCAGTTCTTTTCATCAGAAATCCTTGTAGAACCTCTATTTTGTTAACTCATTTCTCAGGGGCAGCTGGGTAGCTCAGTGGATTGAGAGCCAGGTCTCCAGATGGGAGGTCCTAGATTCAAATTTGGTCTCAGACACTTCCCAGCCATGTGACCCTGGGCAAGTCACTAAACCCCCATTGCCTAGCCCTTACCACTCTTCTGCCTTGGAACCGATAAACAATATTGATTCCAAGATGGTAGGTAAGGGTTTTTAGAAAAAAACTCTTCCTTCCCTCAACCTCTAATAGGATTAAATTCATTTTTTTCTGGGTAGGTTATTTTTTATTCTAAGCCTATATCTTTTGATTTTTGGAATACTTTCGTATTGTGGGGAGTGCTAAATCTTGTTTTATCCTTACTGTACTCTTTAGTACTTGAATTCTTCTGACTTCTTGCCAAAGTTTTTCTTTGACCCAAAATCTCTGAATTTTGGCTGTAAAACTGTAAAAGTTCATGAAAACTTTCATTTTGAGGTTTCTTTCAGGGGTGATTGATGTATTCTTTATATTTCCACTTTGCTTATGAGATCTGAGTAGCTTAACGATTTCTTGAAAAATTGTAACATGATTCCCTTTGTGGCTTTCAGGTGCCTCTTTTCCAGGTCATTTGTTTTTCCTATGAAATACAACACATTTTCTTCAAATTTTTAAAAATTTATTTTTTGATGTCTCAAGGAATCATTAGCTTTCATTTGGCCAGGTATAATTTTTAAGGAGTTATTTTTTTCAGTTGTTTGTTACAAGCTTTTAATTTTTGTGAATCTTTCTTCCCTGGCTTGTGTTTCTTTTCCCACTCTTTTCAAAAATCATTTTTAGCCCTTTTTATTTTGTTTGTTTGTTTGTTTTTAAAGACCCTTACCTTCTGTCTTAGAATCAATACTGCATATTGGTTCCAAAGCATAAAAGGAGTAAGGGCTAGATAATAGGGGTTAAGTGTCTTGCCCAGGGTCACACAGCTAAGAAGTATCTGAGGTCAGATTTTAACCCAGGACCTCCCATCTCTGGGCTTGACTCTCAATCCTCTGAGCCACCCAGCTGCTCCCATTTAGCCATTTAAAAAAAAAATCTTGCTTTAAGTTTTCAGGGAAATTTTCTTCTATGTTTGTATCTTGAGCTTCTCTGTCACCATTATAACTCTTTATGATGGCATTCTTTTTTGTTTGCTCATTCTTTCAACCTCTTTCCTGGCTTTGGACTTTATATTAGTGCTGGGCTCTGTGCACTTAGAGGGAGGATATCTGGCCTGATCTGGCTTTACTCAGGCTGGGTTCCTGCAAGCCTTCAGTGCCTTCAAAGTAATATGGTTTGCTGGGAGGGCTGTTCTCTTCTACTGGCAGGTTCCTGACCCAGATTTGGGTCTTTATTTTCATTTATCCATTCCTTCACTGATTTATTTATTTATTTTGCATGGCCTTCTTTGAGAATTTCAATAGACTGCTTTTGCACTCATCCATTGTTATCCTGCTTAGAAAGGTTCGTAGTCGGCTGGCCTTCCTTAGGTCCAAGCCTGCTGTCCTGGCTGTTTCACAATAGTTTCAGTCATACAACTAACATAAACTTCCTGAACTTGTTCCCTTCATGTTACACAGGTAGGACCCACACTTGTAATTGTTCCTCTATGCCTTAAATTTATGACCCAGAACTGGGTTGTGGACAGTAGAGTTGTTGGGTGGTATCAGGGTAATATACCTATTATTTGTTCAGAAATATCTTTCTGCCCCATTGCTTCTTATCTTGGTGTCCTGTCAAGTTCTTCTGTCAAACTCTAGATCCTAGAATGCTTCCTGTTTCTATGTGTGCTCCTGGCAAGACCTTGTACCCAGTATTTGCAAACTTTTATCTCCCTAAGCTGCTTTGGGCTAGAAAATTTTCTTCTCTTTCCCAATGAGAATTTGGTCTCGTGTGCTTTCCATATCTTTGTGTAGAAGTTGTGTTGGCAGAGTGAGAACAAGCTAAAATGCTTGTTCTCACTCTGCCTCCTTCCTTCAAGAAGAATTTTATAGTCCATTAACACTGATTTCTTTTAATTGATTGGTCCACAGAGCTTTAATTAGAAAATTCCACTACTATATAAAGATCAGTCTCAGAAACTAAATTCATCTTTCTTGAGCACTTTATTTACAAATGTTACATATCATGTATTTAGCTATGAATACAAAAATAAGAATAACTTTCCTATATCATTTCATTCATTCTATATTTGTTAGCCTTGCACAGGGTATGTGTGTGTGTTGGTGTTAATTATATTTAATTCTCTTGGTTAGACAGTTTATTTTAATTGATAGCTAGGTGTCATAGACTATAAAGTACTGAACTTGGAGTAAGACCTCAGTCAAATTGAACCTGAAATGCTTAACTAGCTATGTGACCATAGGCAGATCTCTTAATATCTCTATGCCTCATTTGCCTCACCTGTAAAATGGGGGTGATAATAGCACCTATTTCCAGGGGTTGTTGTGAGTGTAAAGTAAGATAATATTTGTTAAGCATTTTGAAAATCTTAAAGTACTAAATTAATACTAGTTTTATTAATTAGACATTAAATCCATTTGCAAATGTGAGATTCAGCCTTTTCTTTGAAAATGTATTTATTTTAGGTTTTTGCCTAACCTCTTTTTTGCACTTGTGAATTTTGCTTTTCACATTAGAGCTTACCTGATCATAAGGAAAAGGGATCCAATAGCTCCTGCAGAAATGCAAGGCAACATCCCCAAGTCACCATCTAAAAGTGAGCTTGTGATTTTAGAACTTTGAGTTAAGATTTACCTAGCTATTATTAGATATGAGAGATTAAGACTCAGGGGTAGAAACCAGTTATAGTTGTTTAACTTTAGTTAGAAAAAAGCAATTAAAAGAAAATAATTTTTCATTTCCCCATGGAATTCATATAAAATCTATGCCTAATGAATGCTCTTTAATATACCACATCATATCAGTAAAAAGATTATGTCATAAAACAAAACTTAGTAACAAATTAAAGGCAATATTTCTCAAACATAATACTGAGACACTATTTCCCTTGCCTAAAATTTGTTTCTCTCAATAAATTGGCCTTTCTTTAATGCTAGATAAAACCTTCTCTATGTACTTTTTTTCTCTCTTACTTCCACTCCTAATTAATTGATGACTTTTGATACCCCTCCAAATAAAAATGCAATATAATATTTACTTAGAATGCAGAACCTCATTGGCATCTAATTTGGACAGTTCTCTGAATATCCATTCATGGAAGCTAAATTTTATATTGTTATATCCTCTGTCTTTCCCCAAGCATTCATCATTCCCTCGGGGTTTTTTTACTAATCATAAAAACAGACAATTTTAATTCTGATTGTATTAGAAATTTGTATGTATGCTCCTAAAAGAAAAGATTTGGAAGGCTCTGACCTATATATCTGATGAAAAGAATGAGAACAAGAAATTTAGAGACTTTGTTCCCATTTCTCAGAGCACAATTGCTTTTCATCTTTGGGTGAAAATGAATTCTTTCCTTCCCTATTTTCCTCAGAGACATTCCTTTTGAGAAATTATAAGCACTTTCTGTGACCCCCAAGCTTCCCATGAAAGCAACGACCCGTCTTTTGGTGTCACCATACGAAAGCAAGACATAAATTACAGCAAGCTTCAAAGAAAGAAAACAGTGGAAAGGTCCATGGATATGGGAAGGAGGTCGGGGGGAAGTTAGCAACATTTAATAAATAAGACTCTCCAAAGAGAAAAAGATTAAAGAATTTTATTAAAGGACCTTATATGGAAAAAATGAAAGATGCCAAGTATCTCCACTGGTTTCCTCAAAATGTCAGGAGAGTCAAGAAGTGCCTCTAGTACCTTGATGAACATTATGGAAGGATAGGTATGAGTGTGGAACAGATGAGCAGGCCTAGGTGGGCTGTGATCTGCCTTGTTAGAGGGAACTCACAAATGGGTGTGCTAACAGACCCATTTGAGTGAAAATCATTAAAAGTTTACTGAAAAAAGGAACTGTCAGAATCCTTACTCCAGACCTCTCCTTTTATAGATGAGGAAACAAGCCTCTAAATGTGAAGTGACATCTGCTGTGTGCAGAACACTGTCATACCTGGGGAGGTGGATAGTTTCAAGGGGATGTAATCTTTCCTTGTGGAATTTATAGCCTAGTCAGGGACTATTACATAGGTATTTATGTTGTAGAAGATATTGTATTATAGATCTGAACTTGAAGACTGTTAAGTGAAAAATAGAATAATCTGTTCCTTACTTGGCTACAGTTAAGTTCCAGAGAATAGTTGAGTTAGTCAAAAAGCATTATTAAGTATTTACTATGTACCAAGCACTTCGCTAAGCCCTGGGAACACAATGAAAACTGAAAACAGTTCCACTCTTAAGGTGTTCACCTTCTGATTAGGGAGACAAAATACAAATAGTTAAATAGAAGATACATAGTATTTTGTTTGTTAGGCAGTGTACCATATACATGTACTATGTGCCAGGCATTGTGAGGACACAGATACAAAGAAAATGAATGACACTGTGTCCTCAAAGAATTTATAATCTAATGGGAAAAGACAGTGTACAAAAGGAAGCTGAAAAGGAGAGGATGCTTCTGGTGCAAAGGCATAATAGAAAAGTCCAAAAGCATTGCATCTAGTAGGAAATGCACAGAGTAAATTGGTTGACAAGCATTTATTAAATACCTGCTATGTGGCAATATGATAATCATTTTGGGATATAAGTGAAACATCAAAAAATCCCTCTTCTTGAGGAGCTTCCATTCTAATTAGGGGATATAGGAAGGACCTATATAAATAAATACAGAATAAACAAAGAAAATAAATACAGAGTGGCTAAATAAAAGAAGGGAGGTACTAAAAATTAAGGGGATCAGAAAAGATTTTAGAAGGTGGTATACAAGACCTGAGGCGAGGAGCAAATATATTCCAAGCAGTAGGGAAAAGAAAAGGCCACCTAGTCTAGAATTCACTTGGGAGGGCAATGAAGCTGGACAGATAGGCTGGAGATAAGTAATCTCAAAGGGGAGACACTCCCAGCCGGCAGAGGAGAGTAGTGCCACAAAGATCTTCTGTAGGAGGAGGAATTTAAGCTGAATTTTAAGAAAAGTCAGGGAAATTAAGTGGCAGAAGTGAAAAGGGAGAGAACATTTTTGCATGAAGAACAAAGATGAAAGGACTGTCCTATATGAATAATAGCTGGATGATACAATATGTGTAAAGAGTGAAGTGTTAAAAGATTTGAAAGGAAATTAGAGCTAGGGTCTGAAATCTTCAATAAAGTCTGAACTTAATTCTCTGTTTTTCATTATTTGAAAACACTTCGAACCTTTGGATTGGACTAGAAAAGTCAGAAGGGCAAAGTAGTTGACAGGGGAGAGGTGGAATTGACTAAGCTTTGCTTTTCTGTCTTCTTGCCTTCTGTTTTCTACCCCTAGGCCTTCCTGTCTCCATTATCATTTTCTTGGTCATATTCTGAATGTTTCTTCAGGGAAAATAAATATACACGTTGTGGACTTGATATTATAATATCAACTTGAACTAATGTAGATATTCCTACATTTTAGAAAGTTTCTCATGCTTTCTTTGAAAGTTGAGTATATGGCCATGCTTTCCACAAATACTTGGGTGGGTAAAATAAAATGCCTTTAGTAAAATTTTATTTTTGCTGTCTTGACTTAGCTACTGCAGTATAAGTAAATATGAAGTAAAATTCGGAGGTGTTTTATTTTTGTTGTCAGAATCAAAGTGAATTAAGATCTAAATGACCTTGATACAAAAAGATTCATTAGAAAGTTGATATAAGATTAAGAGGAAAAATAAGACTCTTACTTTTGATTATTGAAAGGAATTGATTTAATTTTAGATAATGGACAGGAAACCACATTTCTGATAGAGGATTATTTTGAACAACACAGTTTACTCCATTTGATTCTGTCCAATAATGAAATATACCATTTTTTTTTATTTCATCTTTGTGTTTAACTAGTTGAAGAAAACTACAGAGGAACTAAATGAAGCTTTGGCAGCAAAAGAAGAGATTGCCCAGAGGTGCCATGAATTAGACATGCAGGTAATGAGCCTACTAGGTATATCATCCAACTTTCATGAGAAGATTGTGGCAGCACTTTAAATTAACCCTAATGAACTTTGGGTGGAAGTTGCAAAAAGTTTTCTGTAGGTTTGATGTTAGGAAAAGCTTCCTAACGGGGAGCTATCCAGAAATAGAGTGTACTGTGTCAGGAGGTCACAGGTTCCCCCTCTCTAGTGTTCACACTCAAGGTCTTTCAGCAGAGCCTTGGTGACCACTTTTATATGTTGTAGAGAAGTTTCTCATTCAAGATTGAGTTTGATGATATAGCTTAGCTTCTAAGATTCCTTCCACCTTTGGGATGTGTGATTAGTGGTCTTAGTCCTATATGGAGTATTTTTTTTCCCTATTCCTTTAGTGGGATAAGACATTTCTACTTCAATGGAATGAAATCCTCCCCACCTTCTATAATACGTTTATTCATTTAGGTGATAAAAAGTTATATATTTAAGTATGCATGCTTGCTCATGATTATATATCATACGTTTATATGGCTAGACTGCAGACCTTTTCCCCATGCCTTCTCACTGCATGTGACTTGTGTCTAAATCCTCCACCTGGAGTAGGGGTGAGGGACACCTAGAGATGCGAGGTTGTGGGTTCAAATATGGTCTCAGACACTTCCTAGCTATTTGACCCTGCCTAAGTCCCATTGCCTTGCCCATACTCTTCTGCCTTAGAACAGATATATCACATTGATTCTAAGACATAAAGTAGTTTTAAGATAAATAAATCCTCTATAGAATATTCACCTAATGTGTGTACTCCTTAAAACTTTATGTAGTCGTAAGGAGTATTTATACAGTATCGGATATTCTACTTTTTCACTTTAATAGGAGCTATCATTTACGTAGCACTTTAAACATATTATTTCACTCTCATAGTAACCCTAAGATATATGTGTCCTTGTTATTTTCATTTTACAGATGAGGAAAGTGAGACCTAGGAAGGCTAAATGATTTGCCTAGCTAATAAATTTCTAAGGCATGACTTGAAGTCAGGTCTTCCTATTTCCAAGTTTAGCACTCTATCCACTAAGCCACCTGGCTACTGCTTCCTTTGATGAACTACTCTGTTAATACTGATTGTCAAAATTAGTTCCAGCATTGCTAGTAATTAATGTTACTGCAGGAATGATGAAATACATCATAGTTAGCCTTCAAATAGGTATGTAGTATAATGGAAGATCCCCAGGTAAACACCCAAGTTCAACTCCAGCCTGAGTCCCATGAATAATTACTAGGCATGTGACTGGACTAATTATTTTACGTCTCAGCCTCAGTTTCCTCATGAAGGGAGCTATCATACCCCCTCTGAAGTATTTTCTTTTCCTGGGCCAGTATCCCTGGTTCATTCAACCTAGCTTCATCTGGTATGTTCTCCATTCCTTTTACCATATCATGATGATGCTGTAGTTAAAAGTTTTTATCTGTTTTCCTTTTCACTTTAATAGGTTGCAGCATTGCAAGAAGAAAAAAGTAGTTTACTTGCAGAAAATCAGATATTGATGGAAAGATTAAACCAGTCTGACTCAATAGAAGATCCTAACAGTCCAGCTGGCCGAAGACATCTTCAGCTACAGACTCAATTAGAGCAGCTCCAGGAGGAGACATTCAGGTAAAAAGTCTTTCTTTATTTGACCAGACTCTTGATTTTTATCGCTTTAGGGGACTCTTGATAAATGATATATGAATAATATGGGTGAAAATAAGAACATTGGGGATGCTGGTGAAAATTGGACCCCATATTATTATTAAGTGAAGAACAAAAACAATTATGTAGGCATGGGGAAACTCCTTTCAGAAAGCTTTATACACTCTCTCCCTCTCTCTTAATACACCTTCTTTGTCACACACACACCCAGAATACTACCAGCTAGCTTCTTTTAATTTTTAACCTTGTCAAATAAGATTTACAAGTTTTGTTAGCTTTGAATTCAAGAATAGGAGTGACATGGGCTTAAATTAATTGAGGCAAAGAAAAATGACACTTCTTGTTTTAACTGAAATGGAGATCTGTTTCCAAGATGGTGTTATTCATGTCATATCTTTCCCTCTAAGACCATGTTTCACTCCTGACTTTATTTTTTTTTTAAGGTTTTTTTTAATTTTTATTTTTTATTTTTTAAACCCTTAACTTCTGTGTATTGACTTATAGGTGGAAGAGTGGTAAGGGTAGGCAATGGGGGTCAAGTGACTTGCCCAGGGTCACACAGCTGGGAAGTGTCTGAGGCCGGAGCACTCCTGACTTTATGATAATCTTGTAGATGTTTTGATAAAGGACTCATCCCCCTTTATACATGGCTTTTCCTTTTCTACCTTTATTTATATCGTTCCCTAAATCTAGAATTTTCCATCCCTTCCCTCCAAGGTACAATGTCACACACATCCCACACCCCCATCCACTTAATTCTGGACCATCTTGTCAAACCCAACTCAGATACTGTCTCCTTTAGGAAATTTTCTCTAGGAAACTTCTATCATAGTGGCCTTTAAATTTTTCCCTCCAATATTTGTCATGTTGCAAAGAAACACTTTGCCATTACTGCCGCCACTCCCACCCCCCACCCCCCAAAAAAGTACTGGACAAGATTTTGAGGGAGGGTTTTTTTTCTCTTCCTTTCCTATGTTATTACTGAATAAATGTTAATTTGTTCGATTCTAGTTTTTTACTATGGTCAAAGGAAATTATGGGAAGTAAATGGTGTTTAGTTGATTTTGTCATGATTTCTAGACTAGAAGCCGCCAAAGATGACTATCGAATACGATGTGAAGAATTGGACAAGGAAATTTCTGAACTCCGGCAGCAAAATGAAGAACTAACCACACTGGCAGATGAAGCTCAGTCTTTGAAAGATGAAATAGATGTTCTTAGGTAAGCCACCTTTTTCAGGCTTATAAATGCTTAAAACCTTATAATCAGTTGGGATCTGGACCAACTATCAAGTCTTATGCATAGAGTTAGTACCTACTTTGTGCTCATTACTGAGCAGCATTTCTAGTCTTTGATCTGGGCTAAGGAAATTCAAAAGAAGTGTTTGATATAATTAATTCCCTAGATCATGCACTGGGAGCAAAGAGACACATCTAAAACAATTAAAGACTAATCTAAGGCAATTTGTAATCAACTCAATATGGCAGCCAAGAAAAAGAAATTAAAGAAGGAAAGAGAAAGCTGGACTCTAACCATACAGGTGGACACCTCCAATGAGCTTTCCATAGCAACAGGATGGAAGGAAGGGTTATTGCTAGTCCTACATTCCTGACTTCCATCCAGGCATAGTTTTCCATCATCTATGATACTTCAGACTTTGTAACTAATCATCTTGTTTTATGCTTCCTGTTCTTTGCTACCTACGTTCTAGAAAGTTTCCATTGATAACACACAGTGCACGTAAGAGAGGACAGCCAGAATGGTTGAAAGACTTTTAAGTCCATTTCATTTGAGGACTGGGTGTAATAAGTGAAGACATTTAGTCTGGAGAAGGGAATACTTTCAGGGACACATGATAATCGTCTTAAAGTATTTAACTATCACTAGGAGGGCAAAACTAGAACAATGGATGAAAGTTGTAAAAGGCACACATTTATATTTATTTGTGTAAGGAGAACTTTCCTGATAGCTGGTGTTGTCTAAAACTGAGATAACTCAAGAGGTAGCATGTTTACATTGAGTGAGGTATATAGAGATATATCCTTATCTAAGGACATATATCTATATCTAGGTATCTAGATATAAATATATCTATTAGATACAGATAGACAGAGGTCATGTAAGGCCATTCCAGCACTGAAATTCTGTAAATAATTTTGAATAGTTTGGTTGAGAGAAAGATTAATGTGGATCTGATTTTTAATTCCCATTTTCACCCAGGCATTCTTCTGATAAAGTGGCTAAACTTGAAGGCCAAGTAGAATCATATAAAAAGAAACTAGAAGATCTTGGCGATTTGAGGCGGCAAGTGAAACTGTTAGAAGAGAAGAACACGATGTACATGCAGAACACTGTAAGTCTAGAGGAGGAGTTAAGGAAAGCCAACGCAGCTCGCAGTCAGCTTGAAACATACAAGAGACAGGTAAGAGATTATTCTTTTACATTGGTTCATTTTTCATGCAAACAAATTTTATTTTTCATTAAATTACCTGTTTTTAAAACAATTCCTACTAAATAAAAAACAATTCCAAATGTGTTATGCCTGATTTAGGTTTAAAATTCATCTCTAGAGGCAGCTGGGTAGCTCAGTAGATTGAAAGCCAGGCCCAGAAACCCAGAGATCCTGGCTTCAAATCTGGCCTCAGACACTTCCCAGCTGTGTGACCCCTGGGCAAGTCACTTGACCCCCATCGTCCAGCCCTGATCACTCTTTTACCTTGGAACCAATATACAGTATTGATTCTAAGATGGAAGGTAAGATTTTTTTTAGAAATAAAAATTTTAATTAAAAAAATCTCTTAATTTGATTGTAATGACTTTTGTAGTAAATTGCCCCCTTCCACCTCCCCCCCAATTGTAGAAGAACGGCAAGGACTAGGCAGTGGGGCTTAAATGACTTGCCCAGGGTCACATAGCTGGGAAGTGTCTGAGGCCAGATTTGAACCTGGGACCTCCAGTCTCTAGACCTGGCTCTCAATCCACTGAGCTACTCAGTTGCTCCCTGTAAACAGCTATTTTTTTTTTTTTAAACCCTTGTACTTCGGTGTATTGTCTCATAGGTGGAAGAGTGGTAAGGGTGGGCAATGGGGGTCAAGTGACTTGCCCAGGGTCACACAGCTGGGAAGTGGCTGAGGCCGGGTTTGAACCTAGGACCTCCTGTCTCTAGGCCTGACTCTCACTCCACTGAGCTACCCAGCTGCCCCTAAACAGCTATTTTTTAAAAATAATTTTTATTTTTTAGAAAAGTTATCATGGTTACATGATTCATGCTCTCATTTTCCCCTTCAACCCCCGACTTCCCCCTCCACCCCCATGGCAGATGTGTATTTCCACTGGTTTTAACATGTGTCATTGATCAAGACCTATTTCCAAATTGTTGATAGTTGCATTGGTGTGGTAGTTTCGAGTCTACATCCCCAATCAAGTCCGCCTCAACCCATGTGCTCAAGCAGTTGTTTTTCTTCTGTGTTTCCTCTCCTGCAGTTCTTCCTCTGAATGTGGGTAGTGTTCTTTTCCATAAATCCCCCAGAATTGTCCTGGGTCATTGCATTGCTGCTAGTACAGAAGTCCATTACATTCTATTTTACCACAGTGTATTGGTCTCTGTATACAATATTCTTCTGGCTCTGCTCCTTTCACTCTGGATCAATTCCTGGAGGTCTTTCCAGTTCACATGGAATTCCTCCAGTTTATTATTCCTTTGAGCACAATAATATTCCATCACCAGCATATACTACAGTTTGTTCAGCCATTCCCCAATTGAAGGGCATACCCTCATTTTTGAGTTTTTTTGCCATGACAAAAATTGTGGCTATAAATATTTTTGTACAAGTCTGTTTATCTATGATCTCTTTGGGGTACAAACCCAACGATGGTATGGCTGGATCAAAGGGCAGGCATTCTTTTATAGCCCTTTGAGCATAGTTCCAAATTGCCAGCCAGAATGGTTGGATCAGTTCACAACTCCATCAACAATGCATTAATGTCCCAATTTGGCCACATCCCCTCCAACATTCATTACTCTCCCCTACTATCATTTTAGCCAATCTGCTAGGTGTGAGGCGATACCTCAGAGTTGTTTTGATTTGCATTTCTCTAATTATTAGATATTTAGAGCACTTTCTCATGTGCTTATTGATAGTTTTAATTTCCTTACCTGAAAATTGCCTTTTCATGTTGTAAACAGCTTTTTTTAAAACCTTGAGCTGTTATGTTAGAATTGAATCTGCTTAGTAAATTCTTACTCCTTGACCTCTATTGTTATCCTTGTTCTGATTAGCTGCTTAAATCCATAAGCATTTTAGTTTGTCAGTTTCCTTATCTGTATTCAAGAATAGTATACTAATGACAATTCTATATATTTATATTCTGTATATGTATATATCTCTATATCCATGTTGTCTCACCCATTACACTAGCTCATTTTGAGAAGGATTTATTACTTTTATATCCCAAGCACCTAACACAGTGAGAAAGCCCTTAATGAATTGTTAATTGATTAATTGACATTTTTATAAGGGTTCAGCTTTTACAATGTTCTTTGTATAATATCTCATTTGAGCCTGGCAACAATATTATCCCCATTTTACAAATTAGCAAAATGAGGTTTGTAGAAATTGAGTCCAAAGTAATCTTGTCTCTATCTATGACTTCTTGCTGTCTACCCTGCTATATCAACTGCTACCTTTTCCACTGCTTACTCTGGGCATAGTAACCAAATGATTAGTACCATTGTTTCTGGAAAGAGAATATCAATTGATTAACTGCCCTGTGGATCTACATATCATGTTAATTTGCTTACATGATTCATCCATGGTTACATAACTGGTTAGTTTTAAAGATAGGTCTGTTTTCCTGACTCCATGTCCCACACTACAGCAAGTCACTTGATCTCTCTGGATCTATTTTAGCATCTCTAAAATAGGAATAATATTATATGTCACTACCTAAGTCACAGGATTGATTGTGGGGATAGAACTTTGTAAACCTCGGGGCACTGGGAGAAATAAGCCATCATTAAAAATATAATTAATATAATAATTGATAGCATCCTAGAGGATCATTAAAATATAATAAATATGTTGCCCTCTTTTTCCAAATAGATTTGGTTTAAATAGACTGTCTCTATATATATTTGCTTGAGAAATAATTTGTAAGAAGATATATGTGTATTTCTCTTCCTTATGAATTTATAAAATAGAGAACAACTAGTAATTTTCATTCTTATTGTTAATAACTTTCTCTTTTTGCAACAGGTAGTAGAATTGCAAAATAGATTATCTGAAGAATCAAAGAAAGCAGATAAATTGGATTTTGAATATAAACGGCTGAAAGAAAAAGTGGATAGTCTTCAAAAAGAAAAGGATGTGAGTATATATTCTTTTTTCCCCCCATTCCTGATAAGTGAAAGCATAGTTGCTAGAATGTGCAATTGGAATCAGGAAGACCTGAATCAAATCCTGCCTTTGTCACTTATTAACTGTTTTTTCCCAGCCAAGCCACTTAACTTTTCCAGGACCAGCCTACCAGATCATTTCATTATGCTCTTAGTCTAAAGCAGTCATTCTAAAGGTATAGTCAAAGGGCCCCTCCAAACTGTTTTGATAATAACATTATTATTATCTATTAGAATACTCTCCCTTTTCCAAGTATATATCTGTGTGAGGCCTGACTTTCTAAATATGCATCAAATAAACTGAAGGCAAAGCACAAATAAGAAACCAGCCAGGCCTTAAAGAGATTTGGAAAAATGTATAAAACAGTATAACTATTCTCATTTTTGTTTTATTTTGGAAATAGTGGTTTTCCATAAAAATAAAATGTTAACATGTGATAGATTTATTATTGTTATTTTAATGAACTACTAAATTAGAGTTTTATCAGATTTGATTTTTTTAGACATAGATATAGCCTATATAAAAAAAAGTTCTTTGGAGAGGTTGGGGGAGGTACCTCAACAATTTTTAAGAGTGTAAAGTGGACCTGAAACCAAAAAACTTAAGAATCACTTGTCTAAGGGACAGGTAGGTGGTTCAGTCAATGAAGAACTATAATGGTTAAATTGGTGTTTTGACTAAATAAGAGAGTTATTAAAAAAGTGGTTACCGATTATTATCCCTTATGTCAGGAAAACTGTTAGCAGCTTTTAGCAATTTTGTTTAATTGTAATATTAGTAAAAAGGGAAATGTGGAAGGGAAAGAGGTAAGGAAACTGCCTAGTCTACCCTAAATGTTGATCTGGTGAAATGAAGCTCATCCCTGACAGAGTTCAGATCTCCATGTGAGAATCCTAGTCACTCACCAGCAAGCCAGACAAGATCCAGGAAGGTCTCAGCGCAGAAAAACTCTCCTCAGCTAATCTCATCGAGGCAGAGTGAACCCCACAAGAAAGTTCCCAACTCCAAGATGCGCCAGAGCTGAAAGTCAAAGTCCTGAAGCCGAAAACTCCAATCAAGAGGCTCAAAGCTCCAAGTCAAAGTCCAAATGTTCTAAGGCGCCATCTTCCAAAGAACAACTCCAAAGGAGAAGTTCAATTCTTTTTATAGTCCTTTTCCCACATACTTCCCACTTTACAGGAACCAATCTCAGACTTTCAATTTGCCTAACACTGCCAGGGAGTGAAGGGTGGGAGGGACAGTAACATTTGAACTCTCATAGTTAGTGACTGGTAAGGTATTAAACAGGGGTACTTAAGTTTTTGATTGAGTAACTTAAAAGTCACGGATTGATAGACAAAAGAGAGTTTGATTCACTCTTCACAGAGCCAGACCTGGAGAAAATTGGTCCTGGGTTCAAATGTGATCTCAGACTTCCTATGTGACCCTTGGCAAAAAAAAATCACTTACCCACGATTGCCTAGCCCTTAGTACTCTTCGAATATACTTAATATCAATTCTAAGATAGATGTTAAGTGGGTTTTTTGTTTGTTTGTTTTTAAATCACTGGTCTAGATAGTTCACGTTGTAGGAATTCATTCAATAAATGAAAGTTATTGATTTATTAATTGCATACTTATAATGTGCAATTCAGTATGCTAAGTTTTGAAACACAAATACAGAAGTATGTGATGCATTGCTGAGTAGAGTTATGAGAAGGTCCAACCATTCTGGAGGATAATTTGGAATTATGCCCAAAGGGTTATAAACAAATGCATGTAAGGGTAAAAATTTAAGGTTGGACTAAATATATAAGAGTATGGTCGCTGACATTAATATATCTGAAGTCAAAATGACTTTATAGTAGTATTTATTTATAAAATAGAAAGAGTGAAAGTAGAGAAATGAGAGAGAGTAGAGAAGATATCTCTTCTATCACACTAGATAATTACTCCAACCTGGTTCGAATCAGGCAGGGATTGTTAACCCTCCACTGGAGGACCATAAGTCGGAGGTTCTGGTGGTGAATAAAGGTAGGGTCCCAGGCATGAGACCTCCTCCAAGACATGGGCCTCTCTGGAAGCTAGTCTCTCCAGGAGCCAAGAAAGGAGTCCGCCTTTTCACTCACCCATGTGGTAGTCCAAAGAGAAGATCCAAGAACAGTCTTACCAGAAGCAGTCCAAGGTCCCAAGCCAGAGCTCCTCCAAGGCCAAGTTTGAAGGAGAAAGAGCTGGTCACAGGAAGTCCTTGCCTCTTTTAAAGAACCTTCTTTGCTTAACTTCCTGTGCCTTCCCTCACTTTATGTGGACCAATAGCAGTTTATAATTTTGCTTAGGACTGCCCAGAGTAGTCAGTTGTTTCTGAGTTGCCACTCGCTTTAGCACATGGGTTTCAGACCTCCCCCCACTTAACTAACATAAAGTAGGGTGTATATGCTTCCAGTGATTAAATTTAAAAGTAGGCAAGGTGTAATGGGGGGAAATGGGGGCTTTTGGTTGAATATATTAAAAGGTTCGGTCTCCAGGGGATTGAATAATTATCAGTCCCCAATTAAGAATAACCTCAACAGGAGACTTCCGGTTAAGATGGCGGCAGAGTAAGGAGCAGCTGCTCGATCTCTCCTGACCGAACCACACAGAACCCCTCAAGGGGAAATAAAAACGAGTCCAGAGGAACGAAGGAACCCCACAACAGGGCGCAGCATTGAAGGTACGCAGAATCGGGACATTTCTACACTTTAAAGGGGTGAAACAGCTCTCACTAAAACACGAGAGGAAGAAGCCCCTCCCCCACCCCCCACACCGCACAAGCCGGTAAACAGGACTGGGGCAACCAGACAATCACTGGCAGCCCCTGAGCCCATACCTGTGCCCTGCAAGACGAGGGACCCCAGGTGGCTGGGACTTTCCCTGAGCGCCCACGTGGGTGAAGGCACCGCCTGGGGCCTGGACAAAGGTCCCTAAAACGTGGCCTTTCCCAAGCTCTGAAGGCATCGCCTCAGGTGCGAATAAAGATCTCCAGCCCACGGACTTTCACTACCTTCTGTGGGGGGTGAAAGCAGGGCCCTAAGAGCATCAGCCCAGGCAAAGGAAGTGCCCTAGGCTTGAATAATGATCTCCAGCCCAGGCTTGGACCTCCAGTGGGGACCCGGTGCAGACCTGAGCGTGGCTGTGGAAGCAGCCCCAAAGACTGCTGAAGGAACCTCAGGCAGAGGGGCAGACCGGGAACTACCAGGAGGCCTGACCCCGAGGACAAGGAGACCTGAGCCCCCCACCCCCAAGCTTGCAAGGCCCAGGCAGACCCGGAGTGCAAAGACAAAGCGGAAAAGGGGCGGGGCTAACAATGGCCAGCAATAAGGAAGTCCAGAAGAAAAAGACCATCAAGAGAAACTCTGGAACACTCGACAACTTCTACACAGAGAAAATCCAGACAACAGAGGAGGGAAAACAAAAATCCAAACCTCCCCCAAAAAATGAAAGCTGGTCACAAGTTATGGAAGAGTTTAAAAATGAAATGCTGAGGAAGATGGAAGAAATCTGGCAAGAAAATAACAGTTTAAAAGGCAGAATTTCGCGATTGGAAAGTGAGACAAGACAACTGAAGACCAAAAATGACCAAATTGAAAAGGAAAACCAAAACATTAGAGCCGAAAACCAGTCCTTAAAGGCTAGAATCGAACATTTAGAAACCAATGATCTCTCAAGACAACAAGAACAAATAAAACAAAGTCAAAAGACTGATAAAATAGAAGGAAACATGAAATATCTCAATGAGAGAGTGACAGACCAAGAAAACCGGTCTAGAAGAGATAACTTGAGAATCATTGGTATTCCAGAAAAGGCAGAAATTAATAAAAACTTGGACTCCATACTCAAAGAAATTATTCAGCAAAATTGCCCTGAAGTTCTACAACAAGAGGGCAATATAGACATTGAAAGGATCCATAGAACACCCTCTACACTGGACCCAGAAAAGTCAACACCCAGAAATATAATAGCGAAATTGAAGAGCTTTCGAGTCAAAGAAAAAATCTTACAAGAAGCCAGAAAGAGACAATTCAAATATCAAGGAGCACCAATAAGGATCACACAGGATCTGGCAGCCTCAACACTAAAAGAACGCAAGGCTTGGAATACAATATTCAGAAAGGCAAGAGAGCTGGGCCTTCAGCCACGAATCAACTACCCAGCGAAACTAACCATATACTTTGAGGGGAAAGTATGGGCATTCAACAAAATTGAAGAATTCCAAGTTTTTGCACAAAAGAGACCGGGACTAATTGGAAAGTTTGACACTCAACCACAGATATCAAGAGAAAGATGAAAAGGTAAATAAGAAACAGAGGGAAAAGAAAGAAAACTCATAGTCTTTTAAGCTTGACTCTTTAAGGGCATAAATAAGATCTAATTATCTGTATTACTAGGTGGAGAAATGCTATGTATAATTCTCTGTAGTGAACTCTATACACTATTATAATATTCACTATTATAGCAACCAGAAGAATAATTCATAGGGAGAGGACAGGATACTAAATGGTCTAAGATGACATGGGGGGTGGGAAAGAGGGGAGGAATAGTAGGGGACACCAAGAAAAATCCGAGTAAATAAGAAAAATAAGATATTCTATTACACACAAAGAGGGGATGGGAAGGGGAGGGGATAAATACTACCATAAGAAGGAGAGGAAGAGAGCATTAAGAGGTAATAATCAAACCTTACTCTCAGTGTAATCAACCCGGAGAAGGAAGAGTAGCTTTATTATCCATCTGGATAAAAAACTCCATCTAACCCTACTGAGAAAGTCAGAAGGGATAAACCAAAGGGAGCAGGGGAGTGGGGAGGCCAAAAAGGGAGGGAAGAAGAAGGGGGAGGGAATTCATTTGGTCTTTAAAAAAACAAAAAGAAGGGAACAACAAGGGAGGGGACAGAAAGGGAAGTCAATCAAGGGAGGGGATAAGGGATACTGGCTGAAAGCAAACCACTGGTGTAAAAGAAAATAGTGCAATAAGAAGGAGTGGGTCTAGGGGAGGATACAAAAAATGTCAGTGAATACACAACTAACAATTGTAACTCTGAATGTGAACGGGATGAACTCACTCATAAAACAGAAGCAAACAGCAGAGTGGTTCAGAAACCAAAATCCTACCATAGGTTGTCTACAAGAAACACATATGAGGCGGGTAGACACACACAAGTTCAAGGTTAAGGGTATGAGCAAAATCTTTTGGGCATCAAATGAGAAAAAGAAGGCAGGAGTGGCTATCATGATCTCTGACAAAGCCAAAGTAAAAATAGGTATGATTAAAAAAGACAGGGAAGGTCATTACATCCTGATTAAAGGCAGTATAAACAATGAGGAAATAACACTGCTCAATATATATGCACCAAGTGGTATAGCATCCAAATTCATAAAGGAGAAACTGGCAGAGCTCAAGAAGGAAATAGATAGGAAAACCATAATAGTGGGAGATCTAAATATTCCTCTTTCAGATCTAGATAAATCAAACCAAAAAATAAATAAGAAAGAGGTAAGAGAGATGAATGAAGTCCTAGAAAAATTAGATCTAATTGATATGTGGAGAAAAATAAATAGGGACAAAAAGGAATACACCTTCTT